>NW_026630635.1:0-1297 GCF_030028575.1 Malurus melanocephalus
ACACGCTGGCTACAGACATCCAGAGTTGGCCGGGAAGGAACGGGGTACAGGAAGAACAACCCCACTCACACGTGTGGAACGGCGTCCTGTCCGGCAGCGAGCGAGTTTTCCTCCGGATCGGGAGCGATTTCTCCATCTCCTCCTTCAGGATCATCTTGCCGAGGTTGGAGGTGACCTGGGGGACAAAGCGACACCGCTCGGGACCGGTGCCATCGCGTCCCCAACCCCTCAGAAAACTCCCCCCAACCCTCCGCACCCCTCACCTTGCTCAGCTCCTGCCGCTGGAGCTCCCGCAGGTTCTTCATCTCCTCCGACAGATCCTCATCCTCCTCCTCGCCCCTTTTGGACGCCATCCGCCTCCTCCACTCCGTTTCTGGGGAGGAAAAATGGGATTTTCGGTTCATTCCCATCCTTCCCGGGGGTCTCAAGGGGGAAAATGCTGTGCCCACCTACCCACGACAGCCAGGGATGGAGGGCACGGCCAGTAGTCGGTCTCGATCTTGGCGGGCTGGTTGGGATCGGGGGGCTGCGCCGCCGGGAATTTGGAGGATTCGATGATCAGGTCCTCTATGAGGTGTTTCCCGTGGTGGGCGCTGGAATGGTGGTCTGGGGGAACGGCAGGGGTGAGGGGGCAGCTCGGGGACCACACACCATGGGGTATGGGGTATGGGATGTGGGTTAATATAGGATAATATGGGATATGGGATTTGGGATGTGGGATAATATAGGATAATGTGGGATATGGGATTTGGAATATGGGATAATATAGGATAATATGGGATATGGGATTTGGGATGATATGGGATATGGAGTATGGGGTTTGGGATGTGGGATCATGTAGCATAATATGGGATTTGGGATGTGGGATGTGCGATAATATAGGATAATATGGGATATGGGATTTGGAATGATATGGGATATGGGATGATATGGGATATAGGATATGGGATATGGGATTTGGGATGTGGGATAATATAGGATAATATGGGATATGGGGTATGGGGTATGGGATGTGGGATAATATAGGATAATGTGGGATATGGGATTTGGAATATGGGATAATATAGGATAATATGGAATATGGGATTTGGGTTGTGGGATGTGGGATTTGGGATATGGGTTTTGGGATGTGGGATAATATAGGATAATATGGGATATGGGATATGGGATATGGGATGTGGGATAATATAGGATAATGTGGGATATGGGATTTGGAATATGGGATACGGGGTTTGGATAATATAGGATAATATGGGATTTGGAATATGGGATACGGGGTTTGGATAATATAGGATAA
>NW_026630636.1:0-1253 GCF_030028575.1 Malurus melanocephalus
AGGAATCACCACAGCCTGGTTTTGGCTGGGATAGAGGGAATTTCGTGTTTAGGAGCTGCTCCAGGATAAAATTCCATCCATTTTTCCATACAAATAAAGCAATATATGCAGAAAGAATAAATTCCAACACAGATTCACTCAGCTGTTCCCATCCCAGCTCCAGGAATAAAAACTCTGCTTCCTTGTACACAAATTGTAATTCCAAATTGCAAATTCATTAAACACAGGGCTGAGAATGGGGAAAATAAAGCAAACCCAGAGCTGCCAGATGGTTCCTGAATCCATGACAGATCCCAGCAAAGGGATTTCTCAAAAGGGTTCAGATTTCTTTAAATTTTATGAATGTTGGAAAAATCTGAATCCGTCCACTGCAGGAATTGTTAACTTGTTAACAATTAATTTTGATAATTGTTATCAAAGCACAGTCCATTAGTGTCCTATCATGGAATCGTGGAATGGTTTGGGTTAGAAGGGATTTTAAAGATCATCCACTGACAAATCCAACAATTCCAGGGTGCTCTAAACCCCAGCCTAGGCTGGGATCACTGAAAAAATTCCTTCTCTGGGGAGTTGGGAAGAGACCAACAGCACCCAGACAGAACAGAATCTCCCTAAATCCTCTCCCATCTCCAGATAAACCAGGCTCAGGTACCAGAGGGACACCCCAGCTCTGATTCTCCTTATTTCTGAGCAAAACAAAGAGATTTGTTACACAAATCTGATTTCCCAGGTCATTGGAACACTCCACAAAGCTCAGCTATCAAATTCCCCAGTTATCAGATCAATATGGAAATGAGAAGAATTCCTCATGTGTTGCCCAACACTGCAGTCAAGGGAGATCCCAGAGTTCTCATGAACTTTGTGACAGGGGTTAAATCTGGGCTGAAATGTTCAAATGGTCGTTTTTCCCAGAAGGAACCTTTAAATATCAAAAGTTCCTCCAGCAGCAGGGACAGGGATGAGCAGGGTGTGGGTTTTACCCTGCAATGTTCAATATTCAAACCATTTTCAATATTCAAACCAGTGTTCAATATTCAAACCATTTTCAATATTCAAACCATGTTCAATATTCAAACCATTTTCAATATTCAAACCTGTGTTCAATATTCAAACCAGTGTTCAATATTCAAACCTGTGTTCAATATTCAAACCAGTGTTCAATATTCAAACCTGTGTTCAATATTCAATATTCAAATCATGTTCAATATTCAAACCTGTGTTCAATATTCAAACCTGTGTTCAATATTCAAACC
>NW_026630637.1:0-1297 GCF_030028575.1 Malurus melanocephalus
GGAGGGGGGCTTCAGGTAGGCTAAAGTGACAGTGCTGACAAACAGAGAGACCACGGCCAGGTGAGGGAGGCACGTGGAAAAGGCTTTGTGCCGTCCCTGCTCAGAGGGGATCCTCAGCACGGCCCTGAAGATCTGCACATAGGAGAAAACAATGAACACAAAACAGCTGAATACCAAACAGGCACTAAATGCAAGAAGCCAAATTTCTCTAAGGTATGATTGTGCACAGGAGAGCTTGAGGATCTGTGGGATTTCACAGAAGAACTGGCCCACGACATTGCCCTGGCACAGGGGCAGGGAAAATGTATTGGCCGTGTGCAGCAGTGAATACAGAAAGGCAGTGGCCCAGGCAGCTGCTGCCATGTGGGCACAAGCTCTGCTGCCCAGGAGGGTCCCGTAGTGCAGGGGCTTGCAGATGGACACGTAGCGGTCATAGCACATGATGGTCAGGAGGAAATACTCTGTTCCAAGAAAGAAGATGAGCAGAAATACCTGTGCAGCACATCCTGTGTAGGAGATGATTCTGGTGTCCCAGAGGGAATTGTGCATGGCTTTGGGGACAGTGGTGCAGATGGAGCCCAGGTCGCTGAGGGCCAGGTTGAGCAGGAAGAAGAACATGGGGCTGTGCAGGTGGTGGTCGCAGGCTACGGCGCTGATGATGAGGCCGTTGGCCAGGAGGGCAGCCAGGGAGATGCCCAGCAAGAGGCAGAAGTGCAGGAGCTGCAGCTGCCGCGTGTCTGCCAATGGCAGCAGGAGGAAGTGGCTGATGGAGCTGCTGTTGGGCATCTTGGACTGTTGAGAGAAGACCCTGAAATGCTGAGGAAGACTTTCTGGAGTCAATCCTATGCTATTTTATTAGGAATCCCGTAAAAAATACCTCTCTTCCCGTGAGAAAATTTCTCTGAACTTTTTTATTATTGAGTTAGGGTTTCTGCTGCTGAATTACTGTCTTATCTCCAGCATTGCTCTCAGCCTGAGCTCTGGGGACCCCAGAGGGAAAACAGGGCTCCCTGTGCCCCAGTGCAGTCAGATCTGCTGGTCCCCACACAGTTGCCCTTCGCTTATTACACCCCCCTCTATTTCAGACTGATCACATTTAAAACATGCTTGAAAAATAAAGTGGACTTTTTGAAGGCTCCAATTTCAAAATCAGTTCCTCTAAACTCTTTATTTCCCTATGCAGCAGGACAGGGAGGGATATCCAGGGTTGCTCTGGCTCTCTGCTGCCTGGAGTTGTGCCCTTTGGGAGCTGTTTCTCTGTATCCAAGGCTTGTCCCTGCCAGTGCTCCCAGAGCCC
>NW_026630638.1:0-1318 GCF_030028575.1 Malurus melanocephalus
GAGGGCAGCACTTGGGCAGGACAAGGCTCTGGTGGCACTGGGTGCTGGCAGGGATGCCTGATGATTTTTGCTTTTCCTTTTTATGCTTTCTGTACCCTCTATGCATCCGCCTGTACCCCTTAGCCCACATGTTTGTAATTCCTGARGCCTGATATTCCAGCTTAGTTTAGGAATTCTGCTGGGCAGAGAGATCAAACAATCTCAGAAAGGAGTCATTGTGCCCTGTGCTATCTTAAACCCGAGGCTCCAGCCTTGGGTGAAGCCTTCTGTCCAGAACATCTTGTGTAAACTGCGCTCTCACCTCATCCGGGGGGGATTCATTAGAATAGGGGGACATTACTGTATTTGTTAAGTTTCTTATTGGGGAATCCTAGATAGATATGGTAATTCCTGAAATCTATGAAACTTGTACCCGTGCTGTACACGGGGGTGCATTCTGCCATCAAGTTGTGTTCCTGGGATCCCAAACACGGAGGTAAAACCCTTTAATCCCCTTTACCTGTGTCTGTGTCATTATTAAAAACTGGCCTTTCAAGGCAACAATTTGGTTGTGACTAGATACAGATCTGCAGTGGGAAAAGAGGCTTTCTTGCATGCTGGGTCTCTTAGGAATGCTTAGTTATCCCTAAAGGAATGATTAAGAATTAAATGCATGCTGCGTTTTATTTATTGCAGAAGAAGTAAATCTATCTAGGTTTTTCCAAACTGTAAAACTACTTTGAAAAATGCACACTAAGTAAAAGGGAAATAAACTCTACAAAAAATATTTCTACATCTTCCAAAAGGAAAAATAATTGCTGGCCGCTGCAGCACTAATGAGCACTGTGCCCGGCTGCTCCCTGTCCGCTTCTGGCTGTGCCCAGACCAGGAGCTCAGCCAGTGCTGCTGGCAGCACCCAGACACCAGAGCTGAAGCCCAAAGGTGTTGCTGGGCTCCAGCCCTGCCCTGGCACCGGGGGCCCTCCTTCAGTCCGGCCATGGGGCTGGGTGTTTGGATGTGTCCTGGGTGTCTGCGCCACAGCAATGAGCTGATGTTGCAGCTGCGGCAGGAACAAAAAGGTTTTGAAGATTCCGGCACAGCACACCATGATGAAAAGTGTCCCAGCAATGAAGATGGCCATTAACTCAAACAGCGTGTCCCCTAAGAGAAACCACTTGTGATGGACTTCTGTGCAYGGGGAGCACGTGTTGTGGTGCCGGCTGCATCTGCGAGAGMAATGGGGAGYGTGAGCCCGCGCTGTGCAGCGCTGCTGAGCCGGCAGCACGTTGGCTACGGCCAGGACGTTCTCTGTTTGCCCCCGAGCTGGGGCCTGCAGGCA
>NW_026630639.1:0-1354 GCF_030028575.1 Malurus melanocephalus
TCTTAGACATTGCAGAGTTTGGGGTGAATGTCCCTGAGCCAGGGCTGTGATTGTCACAAATCCCCCTGCAGGAGACACTGAGAGGCCCTGGGAAAACCAAGAAACCTCAATTTTATAAAAAAATGGGGCAGGGCTTGGAACGAGAGGATCTTTAAGGTCCCTTCCAGCCCAAACCATCCCATAATCCCATGAAATTCCCCAATCCCGCTCTTGTTTTACACCTTTGGAGGAATTTTGCATTTCTTGTTGAAGCTGGGGATGGGATTTTATTTTTCCCCGAGTCTTCTCCTACCTGCTAGAGAACGAATCCCAAAAAGATTTCTGTCACGTTACAATGGAGCAGGAGACAGATTGCACCGTTGCCTCAGCTTTCATTTTAATACCTGCCAATAGCACTTTGCAAATCCTGGAGTGTAATGCTGAAAAAAAAAAAAAAAAAAAAAAAAAAAAAAAAAAAAAAAAAAAAAAAAAAAAAAAAAAAAAAAAAAAAAAAAAAAAAGAGAAGTGTAGCTAACATGAGGTTAAAAAATGTCTTTAGTGTGTAAAATATGAAGCTGGATGACACATAGGCAGCTGCAGATGCACTAATTTGATTTCATGCCTTCGAATCAACTGTTCTCCTGCTCTGAAAGGCACATTTACATCCATCTGTCAGAGCAGCCTCCCCGCCTTTGCGCAGCTCCCCCGCTCCTGTTTCACCCCAGCTTTGCAGCCCCTGCTCTGCCAGCCCTGTTTTCCCAGCCCGCCCATTTCTACAGGAATTTGCCACAAAAATCTGTGTATTTTTTATTTCCTCCCCCTTTATTTTCTCTCCTTTCCGAGTCTCAGGGTGTCATTGCTGGATTTGGAGGCACAGGGAGGATTTTGGGGTGTCTGTGCAGGTTTTGGTGTTGGTTTATGGTTTCTTTTTAGAAAAACCTTTTTGCCACATCAGTGATCTCCTTCCCTTCTTGTCCATCCCCTGTCTTACACAGCTTTGGGACGCATGGGAACATTTTCCCTCTGAGATTTCTGATTTTCCCAACTCACAGTGATGATGTGCAGCATCTCTGCTGCGCTGATATCCTCAAAATCGAAACCTTATTAGCACAGCCGAGCTCTAAAAGTGCCCAGAGCGGGGTCCAGAAAGGCTCAGCTCTGCCCGAGGGGTGAGACAGAGGAAAAGCAGCACCAGGAGAGGGAAAGGAAAGGGGAGCTGAGCAATTCCAGGAGCCTGGGTGTGTTTCCCACGAGCCTCCAGAGCTCCCAAATCTCGCAAAACCTCCACTGAAGTATTCCCACATGAAGGAAACAAAAGGTTTGAATGTTTTATGGGGTTGTGACCCCTCAGCTCTCCCCATCCCAGCTCCCATCA
>NW_026630640.1:0-1355 GCF_030028575.1 Malurus melanocephalus
GAGATATTTTCCATTAGACCAAGTTATTCAAAGCCAGGAAACAATACAGCATATACACTTTAGGATGCATTATGAACCCATTAATTGCTTGTGGCATGTATGACCAAGTTCTCTTACACAGATCCCTAAAGAGCAATTTGAGCTACAAAATTCTCTCAAAATCTTTTGCTGCCATCTCATGGCACATCTGGAAAAAGCCAGCACAGCCTCATTAGGCATTCAGGGCACCTTTGTAATGCACAGAATGCCCCAGTGTCCTTTAGGAGTAGAGCTGGGAATATCTCACATTGCTGCGAGGTGATGAACCACCTTCATTCGTGTTCATTAATACATTCAGATCGTGGGGAGCATGACTGAATCCAGGGACCCTGAATGAGCAAGCCAATGCTCAAATAAAGAAAACAGAGGTGATGGAATACGAGATGATGTGGTGTTCACAACTGTTCTCATGCTGTTATCAAACTCTGAAATGAAAGCCCTAAACAAACACAGAAAGAAATTGCCTTCATATAAACACATCTACAGAAATAAGAAACACTTATTCTTTAAACTTTTAAACACTTTGAAAATCAAAAATCACTAATGGAAGGAAAAAACTCAAAAATCAGCTGTCAACTTGTATCTAAGATAAATATATGTACAACACACTGTCCTTCCCTTGTCTGTCTGCAACTGTGACATTCATTGGTGTGTCATTAAAATGTTCATGAAACATGCTCACCTGTAGCATCTCCCAAAGCCCTCAAAGCATTTTTCAGACTTTATGCTATTCTTGGACAGCAGACACCTTGTCACAGCACAGCAGAGAACCCACATTTTTATTTGGGATATTTTAGAGTCATTACCTCAGCCAGAAGTTATGACTAAATTAAGAGGATTTCTCTTTTACATATATACATCTCATTGAAAAGTCAACCCTCACAAAGATCTCTGCAACAGAAGCTGGTTTTGAACCAATTTTCAAGAGAACTCACATCCCCAAATGTGACAGTGGATCTTGTATCTTCTGTGCATCTGCCCTATGACACTGACCACAATTTCAGCAGTTACATGCCTCCTGATAAAACCCAACCCATCATTTTCCCAGGCAAAAGATCTCTGCTCCTAGAAAACAAATTCCCCAGAGGAAAAAAACATCTGTAAGGTTTTTTCCACTCAGCTTGATTTACTTGAAGCTGAGGCTTTGCTATCCTAGCTGTTCATTCAAATCTCACTGTATTTTGATAAAGGACACCAGTGGGTGCAAACCCTTTCCTCAAAGAAGCATTGACTGTTTAATTTTACAGTTGTGCCTACTTTCCACAAGGAATACAGAGAATTCATTAGTAATCACACATCAGAGAGTGCATCCACCT
>NW_026630641.1:0-1356 GCF_030028575.1 Malurus melanocephalus
GCTGCTGCGGGATCCCCGCGGGGCTGGGGGGACACAGCTCCAGCAGCACGGGCGGCTCGGGGGGGAGCAGAGGCGGCAGATCCTCGTCGTCGGCGCCGAGCGGGGCTTTTGAARGGATTTTGGGCTGGGGAGGGCGAGCAGCCGGCTTGGCTGCTTTATTATTGGGGAGGGGTTGCTGTTTCTTAGCAGGGGGAGCGATGGTGTCTGTTTTTGGGGGGGTTGGGGGTTTTTGGGGGGCACTGGAAACACCCGTGGGTGTGGCTGGAGCTGCAGCATTTGGGGTGGCTTTGGCAGGGCTTTTTGGGGGTGCCTTGGCTTCAGCAGGGCTTTTTGGGGGTGCCTTGGCTTCAGCAGGGCTTTTTGGGGGGGCCTTGGCTTCAGGAGGGCTTTTTGAGGGTGCTTTAGCTTCAGCAGGAGCTGGGGTGGCTTTTGCAGGGCTCTTTGGGGGTGTTTTGGCTTCAGCAGGAGCTGGGGTGCCTTTTGCAGGGCTCTTTGGGGGTGTTTTGGCCTCAGCAGGAGCTGGGGTGCTTTTTGCAGGGCTCTTTGGGGGTGTTTTGGCTGCTGGAGCTGCACTGGCCAAAACGGGGCTCTTTGGAGGTGCTTGGGCAGGAGCTGAAGGTGTTTTGGCCTCAGCAGAGGCTGCTGGAGCTGCAGGACTTGGGGTGGCCTTAACAGGGCTCTTTGGGGGTGCTTTGCCATCAGTGACACTTTTTGAGGGTCCTTTGGCCTCAGCAGGAGCTGCTGGAGCTGGGGGAGCTTTTGCAGGGCTCTTTGGGGGTGTTTTTGATTCAGGAGGGGCAGACGGAGCTGCAGGGGTTGCAGTGGCTTTTGCAGGGCTCTTTGGGGGTGTTTTGGCCTCAGCAGGGCTTTTTGGGGGTGTTTTGGCCTCAGCAGAGGCTGCTGGAGCTGGGGTGGCTTTGGCAGGGGTCTTAGGGGGTGCCTTGCCCTCAGCAGGGCTTTTTGAGGGTGTTTTGGCTTCATCAGGGCTTTTTGAGGGTGTTTTGGCCTCAGCAGGAGCTGGGGTGGCTTTGTCAGGGCTTTTTGAGGGTCCTTTGGCCTCAGCAGGAGCTGGGGTGGCTTTGTCAGGGCTTTTTGGGGGTGTTTTGGCCTCAGCAGGAGCCGCTGGAGCAGATGGGGCAGAGTTGGCGCTGCCCTTGGGAGCCTTTTTGGCTCCTCCGGGGGAAGCCGGAGCTGGGGGGGCTTTGGCAGGGCTTTTTGGGGGTGCCTTGTCCTCAGTAGGGGCAGATGGAGCTGCAGGGGTTGGAGTGCCTTTTGCAGGGCTCTTTGGGGGTGTTTTGGCTGCTGGAGGAGCAGCTGGAGCTGCAGGAGCTGGGGTGGCAGGGACAGGGGTGGCAG
>NW_026630642.1:0-1264 GCF_030028575.1 Malurus melanocephalus
CCAACAATTACATGGAAGTGCTTAGTTTTATATTTTTTTTTAAATCATGTCTTTATGCATTGAACACAACCAGAACAATAGAGTCATGTAGCTTTATAAGTAACTGACAAGCAACTTGGTAGAATTTGCACATCTGCAGTGCTTATATAATGAAAATACATTCAGCAGATGCTTGAGGCCTGTAAGAAATATAGCTTTCTTGATGGCAATTTTCATTTACGCTTTTGTGGATTCAACTCAAACCTGAGCTGAGTTAAGGCTGGGTTTGTTATCATAGAAGTTTTTTTACAACTGCACACTTTACTCCCTACTCCTTATGAAATTGCTTCCTTCTTTTAAGCAAATCTTCTTGCAAAAGGGAATATATTTAGGTCACAGACATTATTCCATTCTCACTTCACTTTACCTAGGTTTCAATATAATTTATCCAGTGCTTACACGGACAGATTTTCAAGGCTATTTGTGAAGGGTGATGTAAAATCACCCAAGCTAGCTGAGGTATCAGCTGCATTTCTACCACAGGTCTGTAGTGATCTGTGAGATTTTTGTTCTTTGTAATACTGCACAGTCTGTAATATTGAACCCTGGAATTACTTCCCAAGAGAGATCGGCTGACTTAGCAGAGGGATGAGTGAGGTGATAGGACCAGCAGGCTTTTCCTTCGGAAAGTCTGTTGGATTTAGAAGTGGGAGCTGCCATGTCCTCATTCAGGTCCTCTCTGAGATGGGGACAGAGGATTGGGCATTTGCAAATCAGATAACTTCAAGTTTTTCATGTGCTTCAASTGCTTTGAACTGTTCTTTGAAGAAACTTGCTTCTCCCTGCTAGTGGTATGGAAGTACAGGCCTCAATATAAGTSGTCTAAATCCTGCCTGTCGTGTCTTCTCCCTGTGCAGTATTCCTGTTGAAAACAACCAGCTCTTTATTTGGTTGACTCCCAGTTTTGGCGTCCCCAGGTTTATCACAAAATCCTGAAATGGTTTGGAATGAAAGGGAACAGTAAAGTACATCTAATCTAACTTGCTCTGCCCTGCCATGGGCACAGCCATCTTTTACCAGACCGGATTGCTCAAAGCCTTGAACACTGCCAGGGATGGGGCATCCACAACTTCTGTGGGCAACCTGTTCCAGTGTCTCCATCRTACACTGTTTCATAGTTAATTGCCATTATGTCCTTGCATGTATACATGGTACATATAACACACATATTCTTTGAGAAGGTGCCACGAAATTAGTTTTGGTTTTGTTTGTTTTTTTTTTTTTT
>NW_026630643.1:0-1320 GCF_030028575.1 Malurus melanocephalus
ATTTACACATCTTTCTGACATCCCACCACTGCATACTCACTTCAGCATATTGGAGGCTGTGTTTGCTGAAGGATCAAATGATTTTTTCATTCCTTTTTCTTCCTGGCAGTATCCCCCTTTTCTTCTCTCTAATGCAGGACGAAAGGAAAATAGTAAAAAATATCACTCATGTCTTGAAAGTTCATAGGAAGTATAGACCAATACAGCTCAGTTTGATAACATTCTGGTTGAAAACAGAACAATAAGTTACTGGAACACACAAAGTGGAATCCCAAGCAGAGCAGACAGGCATTTCAGAGAATAATTGACAAGTAAACTAAAATGACATTTTACCAGCTTTTGCTTGGAGAGATTGATTGTTTACCAGCAGCAGGCATAAAACTGCTAAATCTCTTGTTGCTAATTGTCATTAAAAGTAAGGCCCCTTCCACTGCACAATATTACCATTTCATCTCTTCTAGCTGGACTTTTTTAACCTCCCACTCTGTCTGAATCGCACAGAAATGTATTCAGATTCCTGGTGGCCAAGTCAAGGACTGGTGATTGTGGTTTGTGATCCGCAAATGGAAGGGAAAAAACTACAGCCACGGGAGAGTGAGATCCCTCAGATCCCCCTGGGGTTCAGGGGGTTGTGACTTCATGAACAAGAATCTGAGAGGGGTGACATTTTAAACAGTCAGTTAAAATTGCTGCCATTGTCTTCCAGAAGCACAGGAACCGTTAATGCAGAGAACCAATCAAGGAAARATTTGGTATASATTGTATAACATCGATTTTACAACATCAGTTGTGCAGATCATCAGCACATCTGAATAAGAAACTTCAGAATCATTTGCTAAAAGCCAAGGAAATGTTACAGAAACGGCTCTTATCACATGGCAGTACCGACAGTGTGCCTGGAGGTAGCCAAAAGGATTCCAGGACTTTCTGTCTCTCTCCCACAGAGGAGGGTTGGGGTTTTCTTGTCTGGGGAAACCAGGATTCCAAGAAAACACAGCAAATCATGTTTCAAACCACCAAAGCATAGCAGACAGCTTGCAGGGCTTTCCATTTCCTCAGGACGGGACCTGTGACCAATGGGAAGCAACTCTGGGTAGTTTCCATTCCATGGCCCTTGGTAGTTTGAGAACACCTTCAGAGGAGAAGGATCATGGCTCTACTGTTGACCTATGAAGTGGAAACCCCACAAGGGTTTTTCACACCCCACCTTGGTCATTGTACAAAAGCACCTGCCCCTCCCCCCTCTCACCTTCTTCTTTGTGGGGGACTCCTCAGGACTCCTCATGGCTTTCCTCTTCAAGGCCAGCTGGGACTGGAGAG
>NW_026630644.1:0-1355 GCF_030028575.1 Malurus melanocephalus
CATCATCATCCATCTGTCCATCATCCATCTCCATCCATCATCCATCATCCATCACACATTATCCATCTTCACCCAGGGAGCCATCCACCCATCCCTCATCTCTTCCTCTGTCCATCAGTGCATTCATCTCTCACCGGAACAATGCATTGATCCATCCATCCATGGAACCGTCCAATCATCATCAATCCACCCATGGAGTCGTCCAATCATCATCCATCCATCCATGCATGGAACCATCCAGTAATCATCCATCCACCCATCCATGGACCCATCCAATCATCATTCAGCCATCACTCAATCCATACAAACATCCACCCTCCATTTTCCCACTCCTGCACCTCTCTATCCCATCTTCACCCACCCATTCCTCCATCCCATAATCCCTCCCTCTCTCCTCCCTCCAGGCACTCCCACCCCACACTGACCGTCCCCCTCACCTGTCACGGCCTCGGTGGACACGTGGTCAGTCCTCTTGCCGGCCCTGAGCCCGTAGAGGTGGAAGCGGTAGCGGCGGGACGGGGACAGCCCCGGCACCGTCACCGAGCGGGACCCGCCATCGATGGGCAGGGCCTGGGGCTGGCCCTGGGCATCCCGGTACTGCAGCGTGAAGGAGTCGAAGGAGCCCTCGGGGACGCTCCAGTGCAGCTGCACAGAGCTGGGGGTGACGCTGGAGACCCTCAGCTCCTCCAGCACCGCCCGCGCTGGGGGGGCCTCAGATGGGGCTTCCTCCGGTTGGGGTTTCTGGCGCTGCGGTTCCTCTGAGGGCGGGGGCAGCTCCTCGGGCTCTGCTGTGCCTGCAATGCATGATGGGATTCTGATGGGCGTGGCCATCTCAACCTCCACCCACTGCCTCCAATCCATCCATCCATCCATCCATCCATCCATCCATCCATCCATCCATCTATCCATCCCTTCAATCTCATCTTTCCATGAATTTTTGTTCCAAATGCATCTTTAATTTCTCCAATCATCTGATTATCCAATCATCAAACGAGTGATCGGAGCCTCAAAACCACCAATAAACTGACCCAGGGCCGAATCATCCATCCATCCATCCATGAATCCATCCACCATCCTTCTGTCCATCCATGCATTTGTCCATCCACTGTCCATCCATTCCCGTTCCATTATCTGTCCGCCCTCCATTGTTCACCCATCGTCCATCAACCATCATCGCAATCATCGTGATCATCATCACCATCATCACCATCATCACCATCATCATCCATCCATCCATCCATCCATCCCTTCCACCCATCCAACCACATCCCTGTAGATGTGCCAAGTCAGTGGGTGATCACTGAGAGATGGGGATGGAATGGGGCGGGGCCTCTTGATCCATCCACCTCTTGATC
>NW_026630645.1:0-1313 GCF_030028575.1 Malurus melanocephalus
AAAACCCTCATTCCATGGGACAGAATTCCAAGAAAATCCTTCCCCAAATTCTCYATTCCTCTCTCAGAAATTCCTCGACGATCCCCATTCCCAAGACTGGGAATTCCCACCCTGGATCCCCTTTTCCCCCCGGCATTCCCGTTTTTTCCTGACGCCATTCCCGGGATTTTTCCGCCCCCAGGACATCCGGAACACGGTGGGGAACATTCCCATGGAATGGTACCGGGAATTCCCGCACGTGGGATACGACCTGGACGGGAGGAGGATCTACAAACCCCTGAGGAGCAAGGACGAGCTGGAGCTGTTCCTGGAGAGGATGGAGAACCCGGAATACTGGTGAGAATTCCCGGAAAATTGGCGGGGATCGGGAAAAATCGGGATAATGGGGAAAACTTTGGGATAATGGGAGAAATATTGGCAAGAATATCAGAATATTGGTGAGAATTCCCAGGAAAATGGGCTGGGATTCGAAAAATTTGGGATAATGGGGGAAAAATTCGAGATAACGGGAGAAAACTTCAGGATAATGGGAAAGAGCTCAGAATACTGGTGAGAATTCCTGGGAAAATCAACTGGGTTTGGAAAAATATGGGATAATGGGGGAAACCTTTGGGATAATGGGAGAAAACTTTGGGATAATGGGAGAGAACCCGGAATACTGGTGAGAATTCCCAGGAAATTGGCTGATCCCAATCCCATTAATCCAAATCCTACTGATCCCAATGCCATTGATCCCAACCCAATACCATTGATCCAAATCCATTGATCCCATATATCCCATATATCCCATTGATCCCAATCCCAGTCCCATCTCTCCCATATATCCCGTATATCCCGTTCCTGCAGGCACACAATCCACGACGATCGCACGGGTTCCGATGTCCCCAATCCCATTGATCCCAATCCATTGATCCCAATCCCATTGATCCCAATCCCATCTATCCCGTATATCTCATCTATTCCATGTATCCCATATATTCCATGTATCCCATATATTCCATGTATCCCATGTATCCCATATATCCCATATATCTCATATATTCCATGTATCCCATATGTCCCGTATATCCCGTATGTCCCATATATCCCGTATGTCCCATATATCCCATATATCCCATCTATCCTATATATCCCATCTATCCCATATATGCCATATATCCCATTGATTCCATTGATCCCATATATCTCAGGTATCCCGTATATCCCATATATTCTGTGTATCCCATATATCCCATATATCCCATATATCCCATATATCCCATATATCCCATATATCCCATATATCCCATATATCCCATATATCCCATATATCC
>NW_026630646.1:0-1269 GCF_030028575.1 Malurus melanocephalus
GGGGGAAAAATGAGAGAAATTGGGGAAAAAATGAGAGAAATTGGGGAAAAAATGAGAGAAATTGGGGAAAAAATGAGAGAAATTGGGGTAAAAATGAGAGAAATTGGGGAAAAACAGAGAGAAATTGGGGAAAAAATGAGAGAAATTGGGGAAAAAAATGAGAGAAATTGGGGAAAACTGAGAGAAATTGGGGAAAAAATGAGGGAAATTGGGGAAAAACAGAGAGAAATGACCCAATTTGGGGTCGACAAACCCAATTTTGAGGATGAAATTCCCAATTTGGGATTCACAAAGGCAATTTTGGGGACGAAATGACCCAATTTTGGGCTGAGAAACCCAAGTTTTGGGGTGAAATGTCACAATTCCTGCCCCATTTTGGGGTGAAATGACCCAATTTTGGGTCGAGAAACCCAATTTTTGGGGTGAAATGACCCAATTTGGGATTCACAAAGCCAATTTTTGGGGTGAAAGGACCCAATTTAGGGTCGAGAAACCCGATTTTTGGGGTGAAATGACCCAATTTGGGCTCTTTTTTCTGTTTTTGAGGTTGAAGAAGCCGATTTTGGGGTGAAATAACCCAATTTTGGGTCGAGAAACCCAATTTTGAGGATGAAATTCCCAATTTGGGATTCACAAAGCCAATTTTTGGGATGAAATGACACAATTTGGGGTCGACAAACCCGATTTTTGGGGTGAAAGGACCCAATTTGGCGTCAATAAAGCCAATTTTGGGGATGAAATTCCCAATTTGGGGTCAACAAACCCGATTTTGGGGATGAAATTCCCAATTTTGGGTTTTTTGGGGTGAAATGACCCAATTTTGGGTCGAAAAACCCAATTTTTGGGGTGAAATGACCCAATTTGGTGTCGAGAAACCCAATTTTTGGGGTGAAATGACAGAATTCCTGCCCCATTTTGGGGTGAAATGACCCAATTTGGGGTTGAGAAACCCAATTTTGAGGATGAAATGTCACAATTCCTGCCCCATTTTGGGGTGAAATGACACAATTTGGGGTCAATAAAGCAAATTTTGGGGATAAAATTCCCAATTTGGGTTTGACAGAGCTGATTTTGGGGATGAAATGACCCAATTTGGGGTCGAGAAACCCAATTTTTGGGATGAAATTCCCCATTTGGGTTTGACAAAGCCAATTTTGGGGATGAAATTCCCAATTTTGGTTTTTTTGGGGTGAAATGACCCAATTTTGGGTCGAGAAACCCAATTTTTGGGGTGAAAATATCCAATTGGGGGTCGAGAAACCCAATTTT
>NW_026630647.1:0-1296 GCF_030028575.1 Malurus melanocephalus
GGGATTGGGGAATGCACCTCCGACATCTGGCTGTGATTTGGGATTTTGGGAATTTGGGATTGGGAATTTGGGATTGGGATTGGGAATTTGGGATTGGGAATGGAGGATTGCACCTCCGACATCTGGCTGTGATTTGGGAATTTGGGATTGGGAATTTGGGATTGGGGAACAGGGGACTGCACCTCCGACATCTGGCTGGGATTGGGAATTTGGGATTGGGAATTTGGGATTGGGAATTTGGGATTGGGATTGGGGAATGGGGAATGCACCTCTGACATCTGGCTGTGATCCGGGAATTTGGGATTGGGAATTTGGGATTGGGATTGGGAATTTGGGATTGGGGAATGGGGAATGCACCTCCAACATCTGACTGTGATTGGGAATTTGGGATTGGGAATTTGGGATTTGGGATTGGGAATTTGGGATTTGGGATCGGGGAATGGGCGACTGCACCTCCGACATCTGGGTGTGATTGGAAATTTGGGATTGGGAATTTGGGATTGGGAATTTGGGATTGGGAATTTGGGATTGGGGATTTGGGAATGGGCGACCACCTCCGACATCTGGGTGTGATTTGGGATTTGGGATTGGGAATTGGGGATTTGGGAATTTGGGATTGGGAATTTGGGAATGGGGGACTGCACCTCCGACATCTGGGTGTGATTGGAAATTTGGGATTGGGAATTTGGGATTGGGATTGGGAATTTGGGATTGGGGAATGGGGATTCCACCTCCGACATCTGGCTGTGATTGGGATTGGGAATTTGGGATTAGGATTGGGGATTTGGGATTGGGAATTTGGGAATGGGGGACTGCACCTCCGACATCTGGCTGTGATTTGGGAATTTGGGATTTGGGATTGGGAATTTGGGATTGGGGATTTGGGATTGGGAATTTGGGATTGGGAATTTGGGAATGGGGAACTGCACCTCCGATATCTGGGTGTGATTGGGATTGGGAATTGGGGATTTGGGATTGGGAATTTGGGATTGGGAATTTGGGAATGGGGGATTTGGGATTGGGATTGGGGAATGGGGAATGCACCTCCGACATCTGGGTGTGATCCTCAGGAATTTGTGAATTTGGGATTTGTGAATTTGGGATTTGGGAGCTGTGTGTGCTGAAATAAATTCGGAGTTTTCCGTTCCCAGGGGCTGTGCTCATGTGTGTTACGCACGCCTTACACACACCAAACATGTGGCTGTAGCACACATGATACACACATGTGACACACATGTGATCCCCATTGCACACTCACCCTTGTTACACACTCACCCCGTTACACACTCACCCCCC
>NW_026630648.1:0-1299 GCF_030028575.1 Malurus melanocephalus
TCCAAGAGTCTCCAAATCTATAGCAGGACTAAAGCTGCAGCACATCAGCAACCAGCTGGGAGAGGCTGATCAGGCTGGGATGCTGTAGGAGGTTTGCTTTAGCGGGGAAAGGACCTGCCTCTTAAATTGCAAATGGTAACCTTAAACTGGAACGGAGATGCTGTACATTACAAAAGAAACACAAATGTTTAAAGCCATTTCCCAAACAAGGTAAGTTGCAAATTCTTGAAGGCTTTACCGTARTCTTTTGCTTCCTTCCTCCGTATGAGCATTGGAACCTCATTTTCCGAGCAGATGATGGTGGCCAGCGGCAGGGCCGTGTACGGAACGCCGCACACACAGTCGTACTCCAGACCTGCATCCTGGGCTGCTTTGAAGAGCAGTCCTGCAACCTGGAAAGGAAAACCAAGCGCTTTGTAAGAATCAGGCTGGCGCGAACATGACTAAACCAATGAAAAGCTCTCTGCTTGACACGACCCGAGAGCCGACCCTGCGGGTCCCGGTCCCGGAGAGCCCCGGCGGCCTCCCCTGAGCCCTGAGGGCCCCAAGGGCAGGGACACACGTGGAGCCCGGCCCGGCCCGAGCATTTCCCGGGGCTCCCCGGCCCGCACCTGCCGGAGGAGGCGCGGATGGGACACGAGGCTGCGCAGGTCGATGTACACGGGGGAATCGCGGCCGCTCTTGAGCACGAAATGCCCGAAGCGCAGCGCGCCCGCCCCGCTCAGCGCCGCCGCCACAGCTGCCACAGACCCCGCCGCCATCACCGCGCCCGGCGCACCGAGATGATGCGGAGCGGGAGGAGCGCGGGGCGGGGACACCGTGTGACACACAGGGAGCCGTGTGGGGTGTGCCGCATCCCCAGCTGCCCGTCCCGGGATCCGTGTGGACTGTCCCGCATCCCCAGCTGCCCGTCCCGGGATCCGTGTGGGCTGGCCCGGGATCCGTGTGGGCCGTACCGCATCCCCAGCTGCCCGTCCCGGGATCCGTGTGGGCTGTCCCGCATCCCCAGCTGCCCGTCCCGGGATCCCTGTGGGTCCCGCATCCCCAGCTGCCCGTCCCGGGATCCGTGTGGGTCCCGCATCCCCAGCTGCCCGTCCCGGGATCCGTGTGGGCTGTCCCGCATCCCCAGCTGCCCGTCCCGGGATCCGTGTGGGCCGTCCCGGGATCCGTGTGGGTCCCGCACCCCAGCTGCCCGTCCCGGGATCCGTGTGGGCCGTCCCGGGATCCGTGTGGGCTGTCCCGCATCCCCAGCTGCCCATCCCGGGATCCGTGTGGGCTGTCCCGCATCCCCAGCTGCCC
>NW_026630649.1:0-1307 GCF_030028575.1 Malurus melanocephalus
TTTCCCCCAAATCCCGTCCCCACCTGCTCCTGGAGCTCGGCCAGGCGCTGCGCCCGCTCCTCCTCCGAGTCGTCGCTGGAGCTGTCGCTGTCGCTGGAGCTGTCGCTGGAGCTGTCGCTGGACGAGGGGGGCGGGGCCACCTTCCCGGGGGGCGGGGCCACGGCGGGGGAGGAGGCGGCCACGGGCGGCTCCTCGGGCTCGTCCGGCATCTTGGCAAAACGCATCTCAAACACGTCCTGAGAGAACGGGGAACGCTGGGAAAACGCTCTTCCGGAACATTCCGGAACTTTCTAGAACATTCCGGGACATTCTAGAATATTCCGGAACATTCTGGAAAAAATCTACCCACAAATTGATGTGGGAATGGTGTTTTAAGCCTAATTAAGAAATCTCTTAATTGTGCATCTGAATCCTCGAATTTCAAGAAATTCTACAGAATTCTGGGACATTCTGGAACGTTCCGGAACATTCTGAAACATCCTGGAACATTCCGGGGAACTCCACAAGAAAACTGATGCAAGAATGGTGTTTTAAGCCTAATTAAGAGATTTTTTAATCATGGATTTGAATCCTGTAATTTCAGGAAATTCTGGGACATAATGGAACGTTCTGGGACATTCCAGAACATTCTGGAACGTTCCAGGACACTCCGGAAAATCTCCCCGAAAATTGACGCTGGAATGGCGTTTTAACCCAAATTAAAGATTTTTTTTCATTGTGGATTTGAATACTGGAATTCCAGAAAATTCTGGGCAATTCTGGAAAATTTTGGGACATTCTAGAACATTCCGGGAAGTTTCAGAAAATTCCAGGGAAATCCCCAAGAAAATTGATGCGGGAATGGTGTTTTAAGCCTCATTAAGAGGATTTTTGCATCATGGATTTGAATCCTGGAATTTCGGGAAATTCTACAGAATTCTGGAAAATGTTGGGACATTCTAGAACATTCTGGAGCGTTCTGGAACATTCTGGAAAAATCCACCCCCAAATTGATGTGGGAGTGGTGTTTTAACCCAAATAATCCTGGAATCACAGGAAATTCTGGGGAATCCTAGGACATTCTGGAACATTCTGGAACATTCTAGAACCTTCCTGGAACATTCCGGAATATTCTGGAAAAATCGACCCTCAAATTGATGTGGGAGTGGTGTTTTAACCCAAATAATCCTAGGAATGCTGGCAAATTCTAGGACATTCTAGAACATTCCGGAACATTCTAGAACTTYCTGGGAATTTCCAGAAAATTCCGGCAAAATCCCYAAGAAAATTGACGCTGGAATGGTGTTTTTAACCCAAATTAAAGAATT
>NW_026630650.1:0-1322 GCF_030028575.1 Malurus melanocephalus
CTGCCAGGAACACCTCTACAAACAGAATTATTTCTAAACCAAGTAAAGCAAAGGACACAAAGAAACACAAATCCAGGTCAAGTAGTAAACAAGTGCAGCAGAGAACTGAGAAAAATGTAACATTCCCTATTTTAGCATTCTAAGAAATTAATTTAAAGATGAAATATTAAAAAAATTGTGTTGGTAATACTTCTAAATGCTGGGTATAATTTCAAATATTTGTATTTTTAATTCTGAATAACAGAGATTACCGAGACAGTTACTAAGTTGTAAAATATTTGCATCAACCACTCCGACAAGTTGGGTGCTACTTCTGTTTATCAATGTAAAAAGTTACTGGGTTATTAATAGATCCTACTTGGTCAAGATTCCTGGTAGCCTTGTGGGTGAGAAAATACTTTGAAAATGTAATCCCAGTTCCCCCTCACCACTCAAAGCAGCTGGACAGAGGCTGCCTGGACAGAACAGGGGAGGCTCAGGTTCAACTCATCAGCTGAGCAAGGCAAAACTTCCATCAAAGCTTGGATTTTCTTTATTCCCATCAATCCACTGGGTTTTTTTTCTGTGGCTGTGTGTAAACTACCAATTCTCAGCACAGAAGAGCTCATCTTCTGTGAGCTAAAAAGCATTACTGGGGAGGTCAGTGAAAGTGCACACCAGGCAGGGACAGCGCCAGCGAGATGGGTTTGTATCAATATGGAGAGGCTGTGGGATAAACAATGTATAAATTAAACTACACAGAAATTATACTTAACCTTTGTCAAGCTGTCTTTGTGTCTACTCATCTGATCTGGGCCAATGTGCCTCTGACCACAAGCCATGGCTCTCAATCCTGCTGGAGTCAGCAAACACGCTGAGATAACCCTGGGAGTTCACAATTTGGGGCTGCAAAGAGCCGGCGGTGTGGGGTTTATTCTGCCAAAAATACCAGCATTTCAGAAGTTTGCTGTTGTGTGTTGGGAGAACACAAAACCTTCCACACAAGAGATCAATGTCAGTCCACTCAACATCAACCCCACTGCAGCTGACACCCCAAATGCAGAGCTCTCCACCGGGAACCCTTTGGTGCTGCGGGAGATATTTATCCCAACACCCAGAGCAGGTTCAGCAGCAGAGAGGGACAATCTCCCCACAGCAGAACACCTTTCCTGGCAATCAGAGAGGCTCCTCAGCCTTCCAAGCCAGAATCCAGATTACCTTTTTTCCCCCACTTGGATGAATCAATATCTCTGCAGTGAAACCAGTTCCACACAAGAAAAATGCCTGTCCCTGACTGCAGCTCGGACCCGTTCTCTCAGAACTTGGCTGCAGCTGGGTGTGCT
>NW_026630651.1:0-1355 GCF_030028575.1 Malurus melanocephalus
ATTGGCAGACACGCGGCAGCTGCAGCTCCTGCACTTGTGCCTCTTGCTGGGCATCTCCCTGGCTGCCCTCCTGGCCAACGGCCTCATCATCAGCGCCGTAGCCTGCGGCCACCACCTGCACAGCCCCATCTTCTTCTTCCTGCTCAACCTGGCCCTCAGCGACCTGGGCTCCATCTGCACCACTGTCCCCAAAGCCATGCACAATTCCCTCTGGGACACCAGGGACATCWCCTACACAGGATGTGCTGYGCAACTATTTCTATTTCTCTTTTTTATTTCAGCTGAATATTTCCTCCTGACCATCATGTGCTATGACCGCTACGTGTCCATCTGCAAACCCCTGCACTACGGGACCCTCCTGGGCAGCAGAGCTTGTGCCCACATGGCAGCAGCTGCCTGGGCCAGTGSCTTTCTSWATKCWCTGCTGCACACRGCCAATACATTTTCCCTGCCCCTGTGCCATGGCAATGCTCTGGGCCAGTTCTTCTGTGAAGTCCCACAGATCCTCAAGCTCTCCTGCTCACACTCCTACCTCAGGGAAGTTGGGCTTAGTGTGTTCTCTGCGTTTTTAGCATTTGTCTGTTTTGTGTTCATTGTTTTCTCCTATGTGCAGATCTTCAGGGCTGTGCTGAGGATCCCCTCTGAGCACGGACGGCACAAAGCCTTTTCCACATGCCTCCCTCACCTGGCCGTGGTCTCTCTGTTTATCAGCACTGGCATTTTTGCCTACCTGAAGCCCCCCTCCATCTCCTCCCCATCCCTGGATCTGGTGGTGTCAGTTCTGTACTCAGTGGTTCCTCCAGCACTGAACCCCCTCATCTACAGCCTGAGGAACCAGGAGCTCAAGGCTGCTGTGTGGAGACTGATAGCTGGACGATTTAATAAATATTAAACTACTTGCCAATTTCTGCAAATGACTTGTAATAAAACAATTTTTTATTATTTTTAATTGGGTTTCATTGCTGATTTGTTCTTTCCTTTGTTTTTTTTTTTTTTAATATTTTCCACCTAATGACCTTTAATAAAGGTCATTGTTTGTGCCATGTCTCTGTTCATTTCTGTCCATCTTCACTATGGCCACAGACTGCATCAATGAGAAGCTGTGTCTTTAAACAAAGTGAAGGATCTCACAGCAGAGTTATCCACAGAGATGCCCCTTTAGTTCCCTTGTGTGGAGTTGCAGCAGCAATGTCTGTGTGCAGAGCTGGGGCACATCAGGGCTGRCACAGCAGCTCTGCCAAGGAGCAGCAGCCCTTGGTGCTGCCAGCGCTGCTCCCGTGCCACTGCCCCGCTGCCCTCGTGCCCCTGGTGTGGCTGCAGGGCCTGAGCGCTCTCGGGGTCGGTCACAGCCCTGG
>NW_026630652.1:0-1354 GCF_030028575.1 Malurus melanocephalus
GGAAAGGGGCTTTAATACAATAACGGAAATTTTTTTTAGGGAATTTTTTTAGGGATTCGTGGAAAAAACTCCCCCGGGGTTAAGTGGCCGCGTCCCTTTGCTGTGACCTGACCAGCTGGAAAATATTCTGGAAAAGAAAGAAAAAAAAACCAAAATAAAATAAAAAAAATATTTAAAAAAGGGAAAACGTGAAGGTGGAGATGGGAATTTTTAAGAATAATGAAAATTTTGGGGGAAAATGGGATCAGGGAATGCTGGGAATACCCCAAATCCCAGCGAGATTATCCCAAATCCAGGGTTTGATGGTCCTAAAGGATTCCCACATCCCAAAATTGGGGAAAAGGGAAGGAATCCCAGGGAAATTATGGAAATCTTGGTTTTTCCCCCCAAAAAAACCCCAAAACTGCACCCACTTCCCAAATGGGTCATTCCTGGGAAAAATCCCATCCGGGAATGGGGTGGGAATGGGTTTTTCCCAAACCTGGGGCTTTTTGGGCCACTTTTCCCACATTTTCCCCAACCAATCCTCCCTCCAGGAAGTTTTTCCCACATTTTTCCCAGATTTATCCCAATTTTTCCACCTCCAGGAGGTTTTTCCCACATTTATCCCATATTTTTCCCACTCATTCCCATCTCCAGGAGCCTTTTCCCAGATTTATCCCAAATTTTTCCTTGATTTATCCCAAATCTATCCCAGGTCATTCCCACTACCAGGAGCTTTTCCCCAGATTTATCCCAATTTTTTCCCCGATTTATCCCAAATTTTTCCCCGATTTATCCCAAATTTTTTCCCAGATTTATCCCAAATCCATCCCAGGTCATTCCCACCTCCAGGAGCATTTTCCCAGATTTATCCCAAATTTTTCCCCGATTTATCCCAAATCTTTCCCCGATTTATCCCAAATTTTTCCCCGATTTATCCCAATTTTTTTCCCAGATTTTCCCCAAGTCTATCCCAGGTCATTCCCATCTCCAGGAGCATTTTCCCAGATTTATCCCAAATTTTTCCCCGTTATTCCCAGATGGATTTTGGGATCACCCCGTTATTCCCAGTGGGATTTTGGGATCACCCCGTTATTCCCAGATTAATTTTGGAATCACCCCATTATTCCCAATGGGATTTTAGGCTCACCCTATAATTCCCATATTAATTTTGGGATCACCCCGTTATTCCCAGCAGGATTTTAGGATCGCCCCGTTATTCCCAGCAGGATTTTGGGCTCACCCCGTTATTCCCAGTGGAATTTTGGGGAAATTTGGGAATTCTCACCTCCTTCCTCCACTTGAGCTCGCAGAAGACGCGCTCGAAGCACTCGTGCATGTAATTGAACTGCAGGGAAAAAAATGGGAAAAA
>NW_026630653.1:0-1309 GCF_030028575.1 Malurus melanocephalus
GAATTGCTGGGAATGCTGGGTGCAAGCTAGGGACAACTGGGATGTACTGGGAGTGACTGGGATAATCCTGCTGAGGTAACTGGGAGTGCTGGGAATGCCTCCCAGAATGATCAGGGCAACTGGGATATACTGGGAGTGTGTGAGACCATATGGGTGGTGACTGGGACCACACTGGGAGCCACTGGGAATGTGCTGGAGGATGGAGACTCACCCTGTGCCTCACGGCACTGTCCAGAACAGCACCTGTGATGTCACAGCCCCTCTATGATGTCACAAAGGAACACTTGGATGTCACAAGCAACGACTGGGGCACAGACTCCATACTGGTATGCGAAGACGTTTATTGCGCTGTAGTAAATTCCTTATATATCGTAAATTAACCTGGAAGTGATTCTACACCACAGCACACCCCAATCAATTATCTTGTCTCAGAATATTGCCTTTTATGGCATTAGATAAACAATGCCTTTTATAGTGGCAGTGTTCTTTTACTCTCTCCTGAGCCAGTATTTACAAACTTTTCTTGTGTCTCACCTACTTCACTCACGATCAGTTGTGTTCACTGATTCCACAGCTGCTTCTGCACCAAGGAAGGAGAGAGGCCTGACTTTCAAGGTCTGTTGTTCTGCTGTTACCACTACCAATAATGTGTAACCCCACAGACACAGCCTGCTCTGTGATCTCACACAGCCATCTTCACAGCTTTCTCTGTGACATTAAAAAACTGCTCTGTGATGTCACAGCCCATTCTGTGATGTCACACATCTCCTCTGTGATGTCACAGAGCCCCTTTTATGAAGGCAGAGTCTGCTCTGTGACCTTACAGCTACTCTGTGATGTCACAGTGAATGCTGTGATGTCACATCACTACCTTGTGAAATCATGCCCTACTTTATGATGTCACCCAATCAGCCAGTGATGTCACAGGCAGCTCTGTGATGTCACACCCTGCTTTGTGATGCCAGATGGCTTTGTGATGTCACAACCCATGCAGTGATCTCCCAGCCTACACTGTGATGTAATAGAGGAACCCTGCAATGTAAGAGCCCATCCTGTGATGTCACAGCCTGCTCTGTGATGTCACACAGTCCCCTCCATGAGGCTGTCACTGCTCAATGACCGCACTCAGTGATGCTGTCACACAGCCCCTTTCTGCCAYCHCWGCTGCTYRCTGGCTCTGTGRCACAGCCCCAGAGGTGCCGCTCTGGCACAGCCCCCTCTGGGCCATGGCACAGCCCCTGCCAGTGCTGAGCCCTGGGAGCTCTGGCTGTGCCCTGCCCGTGTCCCTGAGATGCCCTGGCAGTGCCCC
>NW_026630655.1:0-1305 GCF_030028575.1 Malurus melanocephalus
AAAAAAGCAAATGCATCCAAAAAAAAAATGAAAGCCCTCCCTTCCTCCTCCGGTGTCCGGCGCCGCTGCGGGGAGGCTCCGCCGCCCCTTTCCTCGCGTTCCTTTATCCCGGCGGTGCCGCCGTTAGGACGGAGCTTTTGGGGTCTCGTTTAGGAGAGAAGGATTGCCGTTTTCCTGCTTTGGGGAGCCGCGGCTGGCGGGCAGGGCGCTGCCGAAGGGCGAGGCCACGCTGCCGGTGGAGGCCGGGCGGAGCTCGCCCGGGGCCACCTCCCGCTCCGGGGGCCGCAGCCCCGGCGGCTGCAGCGGCAGCGCCATGGGGAAGCCGGCCATGCAGAGAACCCGGCCCAGGCGCTTGGCTACCTGCGGGAAAGGAAGGGGGACAGCTGTGGGATGGGCTGGGAATGGTGCGGAACTGGAAATGGGAGAGGGGAATGGAACGGGGAACGGCTGTGGGATGGGCTGGGAATGGCATAGAACTGGAAACAGGAGAGGGGAAAGGAACGGAGCTGAAAATGGGAGGGGAAAGGAACGGGAACGGCACGGAGCTGGAAACGGGAGAGGGGAAAAGAACGGGAACGGCTGTGGGATGGGCGGGGAATGGCACGGAACTGTCTGATGGAGAGGGGAATGGAACGGGAGCGGCTGTGGGATGGGGCGGGAATGGCACTGAGCTGAAAACGGGAGAAGGGAATGGAACGGGAACGGCTGTGGGATGGGCTGGGAATGGCACTGAACTGTCTGATGGAGAGGGGAAAGCAACGGGAACGGCTGTGGGATGGGCGGGAATGGTACGGAGCTGAATATGGGAGAGGGGGAATGGCACTGAGCTGAAAATGGGAGAGGAGAAAGAAATGGGAACGGCTGTGGGATGGGGTGGGAATGGCACGGAGCTGAAAATGGGAGAGGGGAATGGAACGGGAACGGCTGTGGGATGGGAATGGCATGGAACTGGAAACAGGAGAGGGGAAAGGAACGGAGCTGAAAATGGGAGGGGAATGGAACGGGAACGGTTGTGGGATGGGGCGGGAATGGCACGGAGCTGAAAATGGGAGAGGGGAAAGGAACGGGAACGGCTGTGGGATGGGCTGGGAATGGCACGGAACTGTCTGATGGGAGAGGGGGATGGCACTGAACTGTCTGGGAGGAACGGGGGAATGGCAATTTCTCCCAGCCCCCCTGCAGATCTCTAATTCCCCCACAGACCCCCAATTCCCCCAGAGCTCCCCTCCAGCCCCACTGTTCCCCTGCACACCCCAATTCCCCTCCAGCCCCACTGTTCCCCTGCGGCCCCCCAAATCCTCTCCA
>NW_026630656.1:0-1296 GCF_030028575.1 Malurus melanocephalus
GAAACCTATAAAACTTGTATCTTATTGGGGAATCCTAGATAGAAATGCTAATTGCTGAAACCTACAAAATTTATATTTTATTGGGGAATCCTAGATAGATTTGCTAATTCCAGAAACCTATAAAACTTGTATCTTATTGGGGAATCCTATAAAACTTGTATCTTATTGGGGAATCCTAGATAGATATGCTAATTCCTATAAAACCTATAAAACTTGTATCTTATTGGGGAATCCTATAAAACTTGTATCTTATTGGGGAATCCTAGATAGATTTGCTAATTCCTGAAACCTATAAAACTTGTATCTTATTGTGGAATCCTAGACAGAAATGCTAATTCCTGAAACCTATAAAACATGTATCTTATTGGGGAATCCTATAAAACTTGTATGTTATTGGACAATCCTAGATAGAAATGCTAATTCCTGAAACCTATAAAATTTATATTTTATTGGGGAAACCTGGATAGATTTGCTAATTCCTGAAATCTAAAACTTGTATCTTATTGGGGAATCCTAGATAGAAATGCTAATTTCTGAAACCTATAAAATTTATATTTTATTGGGGAATCCTAGATAGATTTGCTAATTCCTGAAATTTATAAAACTTGTATCTTATTGGGGAATCCTATAAAACTTATATCTTATTGGGGAATCCTAGATAGAAATGCCAATTCCTGAAACCTATAAAATTTGTATCTTATTGGGGAATCCTAGATAGAAATGCCAATTCCTGAAACCGATAAAACTTGTATCTTATTGGGGAATCCTAGACAGAAATGCTAATTCCTATAAAACCTATAAAACTTGGATCTTATTGGGGAATCCTAGATAGAAATGCCAATTCCTGAAATCTATAAAACTTGTATCTTATTGGGGAATCCTATAAAACTTTTCTCTTATTGGGGAATCCTAGATAGATATGCTAATTCCTGAAACCTATAAAATTTATATTTTATTGGGGAATCCTAGATATGCCAGTTCCTGAAATCTATAAAACTTGTATCTTATTGGGGAATCCTAGATATGCCAATTCCTATAAAACCTATAAAACTTGTATCTTATTGGGGAATCCTAGATAGATAAAACTCGTGTTTTATTGGACAATCCTAGATAGAAATGCTAATTCCTGAAATCTATAAAACTGGTTTTTGGGGAATCCTAGATAGAAATGCTAATTCCTATAAAACCTATAAAACTTGTACCTGTGCTGTACACGGGTGTGCATTCTGCCATCAATTTGTGCACCTGGGATCCCAAATCCCGAGGTAAAACCCTTTTTATCCCCTTAAATGTCTG
>NW_026630657.1:0-1336 GCF_030028575.1 Malurus melanocephalus
GCCGCGGCAGACGAGGGTCAGTGACCCCCCCGTGGCCGGAGGTCACCGCCGGACCCCAACAGGGTCACGGCCGCCCGGAGCCCTGCGGGGAAAGGGGAGATGGGGGTGAGGGATGGGACCCGGCCATTGTCCCCAAATCCCGACCACTGTCCCCAAACGAGGGCTACGTGGCCAATTGCGGACACAGAACAAGGAGACATAAAACTCTGCCCATTGATTTAATAAATTAAATAATTAAAACAACAGATCTGCTCCTCTAATCATTCCCCAATAACCCTAACTCTAACCCTAAACACTAACCCTAAACCCTAAACCTAACCCAGACATAAACCTAGCCCAAACCCTATCTTTAAGCCTAACCCTAACCCAAACCCTAACCCTAACCCAGGACTAAACCTAACCCCAACCATAAGCCAAACGCTAACCCTAACCCTAAACAGGACCTAAACCTAGCCCAAACCCTAACTTTAACCCTAACCCTAACCCTTACACAAAAGAGTAACCCTAAAACCCTAAACTAACGCAGACCTAAACCTAGCCCAAACCCTAACTTTAACCCTAACACAACCCTAACACTAACCCTAACCCAAACCCTAACCTGAACACTAACCCAGACTTAAACCTAACCCAAATCCTAATTTAACCCTAACGCTAACCCTAACCCTAACCCTAACCCTAACCCTAAACCTAAACCCTAACCATAACCCGAACCGTAACCCTAAACGTAACCCCAACCCTAACCCAAACCCTACGCCAGACCTAAACCCAACCCAAACACTAACGTTAACCCTAACCCTAACCAAACCCTAACCCGAACCATAAACCCTAACCCACACCTAAACCTAACCAAAACCCTAACCCTCACCATAAACCTAACCCAAACCCTAAACCCTTATCATAACCCAGACCTAAACCTAACCCAAACCCCAACTCTAACCCTAACCCTAACCCTAACCCTAACCCTAACCCTAACCCTAACCCTAACCCTAACCTTAACCTAACCTTGAATGGGATTGTGGGAAAGGATTGGATTTGGGGCCAAAAGTCGTCATTTGGGGCCGATGGTTCAGATTTGGGGCAGAGGCTGTGGGGATTCTGGGGGAAGAAAGGAAATGGGGGAAATTTGGGGGGAGAATGGTCAAGGAGATGTCAGGAATTGTCGGGGCAGGGGTTTGGGGAGAGCAGGGGACAGAGCGATGGGGGCGGGGCCAAAAACAACATAACCAGCAGCAGCCCAACCAGCACCAGGACCCTTGGCACAGAAATAGGAGCCGGAATCGCCATCCCTGAGGTCACTCATGGTCAGCGTCACCGAGCTCTGCCCGTTGTCCCTGGC
>NW_026630658.1:0-1264 GCF_030028575.1 Malurus melanocephalus
CTTCCAGAATTATGGAAGATTAAATTCTGTCACCTGTTAAAGATTTTTTCAACAAAAGAAAACAAAAATAAATGTTGACATTACTCTACATTTTTTAAGGCAAAAAAAAAAAAGTAGTCTTTGTCCAATCCCTATTGTGATGTTTTACTGTTGTTWACAAAATTTAAAGTAGTAAATGTATGTATTTCGATTCCTTTTAGCTCAGCTCTGWAAGTTAAATGTAATTTATATTACCTCCATTAAGTTTTCAATAAGCAGCTTTTTTTTAACATCCTCTTGGTAGTCTCCATCCTCTCATTGGGAGTGCAACTGCTATTACAATAGGTGATTAATGCCCTGCTATGGTCATCTTCACAGCATCTTTCCTCTGCCATCACCTTTTTTTTTGCGCCACAGAAAAACATAGTAGGCCTCATGATTTTAAACTACCTGTTTTATTAAAAAAAAAATCTCATTAGTCTAGGATGACTAACCAAAGCACTTGCAAGGCACCTATTTACTCAAAATAGTAATTCTCTTAAGAAGTCGCCATTGATGGGCATTTTGGTGATATAGAATCATTCTACTCTTGCCTGGGTGTGGAAAACCACATCAGTTTTTCTGTRTTCAGAATTCTGGAGTTCTGTTACCTTGTAGCCTCATAAATATAATTTGGCTTTTRTGATCATGTTTCTTTAAAATGAGCAGAATGTGGCTGTGTGAAATTCGGTGGCTTTCTGAAATTAAGAAAGTAAAAATCTCCTTAATTTCACAGATCTGCTTCCTTAACAAGTGTTTCAGGAAATATTTTTTTTTTTTTTTGAGGAAACCTTTTCCTCTTTCATTTTACTGCAATCACCACTGTGGCATCAACATAATGAAATTTTATTTTTTTTTTGGTCATGCATTAGCCAAGCCAGCTATCTTGCACTGAATTTCATCCAGCACAGGAATACAAATTCTGCAAGTGGATTTTTTTGTTACCATTGATTACTTTAAAAGGCAAAGAGAGAGAAGCTGACTAATATTTTTAAACTGATCTGAAGACAGAATCTACTAATATGATYGTAGCTTAAAATGTATATTAATATAGATCCAACATAAACTTCAGGCACTAATGACCTATGAAAAAATATATGCTCTCTGAGAATTAAATACTGTCTGGCCTTTTTCATTGTTATTTAAATAACACATTTTTCTGCTTCCCTTAACTATATTCTTTTACATATACTCATACACAAACAAATTTTATATATATATATATATATATATATATATATATATA
>NW_026630659.1:0-1256 GCF_030028575.1 Malurus melanocephalus
CCTGCCCCGAAAGAGACAGAGGTCAGAACAAAAAATATACACAAAAATTGACAAAAATTTAAAAAAAAAATCAAAAAAATCCACAGAAGTTGAAAAAAAATATAAAAGAATTCATAAAAATCAGGAACTGGGGAGGGTTGGAATAGCCTGCCCCGAAAGAGACAGAGGTCAGGGGAAAAAAAAACATAAAAAGTGACAAAAAATAAAAAACAAATTTAAAAATCTAAAAAATTTAAAAAAAAATTCAAGAAAATTCAAAAAAATTAAAAAAAAAATACACAAAATCAGGAATTGGGGAGGGTTGGAATAGCCTGCCCCGCAAGAGACAGAGGTCAGGCAGAAAATTTTAAAAAAAAATGACAAAAATTTGAAAAAAAAATTGAAAACATTGACAAAAATTTTAAAAAAAATTTAAAAAATCAAAAGAATTCAAAAATATTCACAAAAATTGGGAATTGGGGAGAGTTGGAATCGCCTGCCCCGCAAGAGACAGAGGTCAGGCAGAAAAACACAGAAAATGTACAAAAATCTCCAAGAATTTTAAGAAAAATTTTAAAAATTTACAAAAAAAATTTTAAAAATACAAAAAAATTGAAAAAAAATACACAAAATCGGGAATTGGGGAGGGTTGGAATTGCCTGCGCCACAAGAGACAGAGGTTTGGGCCATTCCCAAAAATTTTTTGGGATCTCATCCCCATATTTGTGGTCTCCTTCCCCATTTTTGGGATGTCTCTCCCCATTTTTGGGATCTCCCCCCATTTTGGGGTCCCTCACAGCCCCCTGTCCCCATTTTGGGGTCTCTCTCCCCATTTTTGGGGTCCCTGTCCCCATTTTTTGGGATCTCCCCCCATTTTGGGGTCCCTGACACCCCCTGTCCCCGCAGCCTGCGCAGCTCCAGCTCCAAGCTGGCCCAGCTGACCCTGGAGCAGATCCTGGAGCACCTGGACAACCTCCGGCTCAACCTGACCAACACCAAACACAACTGTGGGTACCCACCCCAAAACGGGACCCCAAACCATCCCAAACCATCCCAAATGCATCCTAAATACATCTCAAACCATCCCAAACCATCCCAGACCATCCCAGACCCAGCACAAACCATCCCATCCCGACCCCAAAACGGGACACAGGGGGGGCTGGGACCCCTGAGCCATCCTAAACCATCACAAAAACATTGCAAACCATCCCAGACCCAGCATAAACCATCCCAAATACATCCCAAATACATCACAAACCATCCTAAACCCATTCAAA
>NW_026630660.1:0-1305 GCF_030028575.1 Malurus melanocephalus
GTTTTTTTTTGTTTTGTTTTTTTTTCCTCTGGACCTAGTCTAGTAAATAGGTTTGCTAGAAGTGATCTTTCTCAAAAATTAGATAGACTGTAAATATCTACAGTRGAGTATTTTCAATTCATCCTGTGTATTTATTCAGACCAGAAGCTGAWGTCAAAGACTTATAAAATAATTTCTTTCATATTTAAAAATTCAAACCCCACATTAAGTTGCTGTTAATTGAACTACAGAAGCATTATTACTGTAATTTAAACACCAAATATTTTCAAATAACCAATACATTGAAGAAAATACCAATCTGATTTCAGACAGTGAAAAGACAAGTTTAAAAKAAAGCATTACTTACCCATTCAGTGTAATCACATTTCATCCATCTATTATCAGTGTGTAGAGAACATCACAGAAGCTAAACATAAATAAGACCTATATGAAGAAGTTTAGTATTGCAGCTTGTGAAAAAAAAAATCAGTGTTTATYTCAGCAGGTGAATCTGGGTCTTCCAATCATGAATTAATTTGGAGGAGAGCCTGAGTTACACAGTGAAATGTAACCTAATTCCTAATTTACATAAATGTAAAATTCAACCCTTTTCTTTCAAAACTTTGGTAAAAATTTAAGATGAAACTTCATCCAATGTTATACAGCACTAGAAGAAATAATAATTTTAATAGATTAATTTATCAACTTTTTTAACCTTTTATTTTTTTATGTGGGTCTCGTACCTTGTCACTAACTACCTTTCAAAGAGAAAATTTTTCCAAGCCTTTCAAGTMATGAGTATGATTCTTAAAGGCTGTGAGGAAAAATTGATTGTCACAAGTTTTTTTCCTTGGCATTATCAGTAATGGTGTTTTACCCAATTTTCATTCTGCTGTACTGTAAAACTGGTCCCAGTCAGACAAAGCAAGTGAGCAAATGTGCCGTATTGTTACATGAGAAAAGAATGGTTGTGTTCTTGATGCTAAGCAAGGACCAGTGATTTTTTGGATTCAAGCCAATATCAGAAATATTCTTCTTAATACTTGAGAAATGCAGAGATAAACATTTTACAAGTCATAAGTACAAGCAGTCATCTGGAATTCACAATCAGTTCTTTCAAGCCMAATTATAATATTCAATAACTACAAAAACTATTAGTTCAGTCTATTCATCCAAACTAATATCGTAGACAAATAAAGTTGACTAATAATCCTTTTTAAAATTCTGAATAAAGGAGATATGGAAAATAAGGGTTTTTTTTTTTTTTTTTTTGTTTGTTTGTTTTTCCCCCATAGAACGTTCACAGTCTATAAACAACTACTTTTT
>NW_026630661.1:0-1267 GCF_030028575.1 Malurus melanocephalus
ATAAGGAAAAAAATTTACAAGAGAAGAAAAATAAAAATGGAATTTTAAAACACCTGTTATTCTTTCTGGGGATCCATCTCTTTTCTCAATTAACACTAAAATTTATGGTTTTTAGAGAATATAATTATCTAAAATAAATATAATATAATATAAAATATAATATAAAATAAATATAATATAATTATCTAAACATAATTTTAGATAACATAATTGAGAGAAAGATACGGATGTGCTCCAGAAAATGGTCAGAAGGGATGAATAATTTAAATTGCAAAAAATAGATTTATTAATAAAAAAATTACTAAGAAACAGATTTATTACTAAAAAAATTACTAAGAAACAGATTTATTACTAAAAAAAATTACTAAGAAACAGATTTATTACTAAAAAAACTACTAAGAAACAGATTTATTACTAAAAAAATTACTAAGAATATTATGGCACTGGGGAGGGAAAAACAAAGATAGGGAAAAAAATTTACAAGGAGAAGAAAAATAAAAATGGAATTTTAAAACATCTGTTATCGTTTCTAGGGATCCATCTCTTTTCTCAATTAACACTAAAATTTATGGCTTTTAGATAATATAATTATCGAAAAAAAATATAATATAATATAAAATATAAATATAATATAAAATAAATATAATATAATTATCTAAATATAATTTTAGATAATATAATTGAGAGAAAGATACGTATGTGCTCCAGAAAATGGTCAGACGGGCTGAATAATTTAAATTGCAAAAATAGATTTATTACTAAAAAAATTACTAAGAAACAGATTTATTACTGAAAAAATTACTAAAGAATTTTAGTGCACTTGGGAGGGAAAAACAAAGATAGGGAAAAATTTTCAAGGAGGAGAAAAATAAAAATGGAATTTTAAAACACCTGTTATTCTTTCTGGGGATCCATCTCTTTTCTCAATTAACAGTAAAATTTATGGATTTTATATAATATAATTATCTAAAATAAATATAATATAATATAAAATATAAATATAATATAAAATAAATATAATATAATTATCTAAATATAATTTTAGGTAAAATAATTGAGAGAAAGATACGGATGTGCTCCAGAAAATGGTCAGACGGGCTGAATAATTTAAATTGCAAAAATAGATTTATTAATAAAAAAAATTACTAAGAAACAGATTTATTACTAAAAAAATTACTAAGAAACAGATTTATTACTAAAAAAATTACTAAGAATAAATATTGCACTGGGGAGGGAAAAACAAAGATAGGGAAAAATTTACAAGGAG
>NW_026630662.1:0-1305 GCF_030028575.1 Malurus melanocephalus
TTGGTGTCTTAAAATTAATTTACTGGTGAATGTGGCAGTAAAAAACAGGGATTTTGGCTTGGGAGAAAAAGGATTTTGTATTTTCAAGCAGTTTGTGGGTGCAGTGGTGCAGAAAATCTCTTGGGTCCCTTTGCTTCAGTGGGGGCACAAAGCACCGGGTTCTTGGTAAAACGTGAATATTTCTGTTCTCTGCTCTGTGAACTCATTGTGCTGCTTCACCCCTCAGGAAATTTCGGAGCCAAAATCCCCATGGGAATTTCATCAATTATGTCACCCGACAGACCGGTAGGTATCACACTCTGTTATCCTCAGCCCCCAGAGCAGTTGTAGGGGACACCCCTGAACAGGGCCAGGATGGGGACAGCAGAGGAGAGAATCCTGAGGTGAGGACTCACCCTGAGCCCGTGGGGACTGACTCTGCTGCCAGAGCAGGAGGAGGCTTGGATCAGGCCCTACAGGAGCATGGGGTGCCCCTGACCTGAGCCATAAAACCCTAAATGGTGTGAAACAAGGCTGGAGGCTTTGCCAAGGACAGCAAACTGAACGGGGCATGGGCATTCTCATCTGTCCCAGGAGGTCTGTGCTGCCTGCACTGGGAGCAGAGCTCAGCAAGGCACGGCCTACAGCAGGGAATAATTTAAATTTGCCTACTGTGCTGCCACTTCCATCTCCTGCTATTGAAATGATCATCAGTCCTTGTGCACTTGACACACAAGTGCTGTAATTTCCTCAGAATAAAATCCAACACCACTTCCATGAGTCTCTCACTGAAGGATCTCTCTCCTCCCTCTCTAATATTTATCCTTTGAAAACCCGTGTCACATAGACAGCTCTTATTTATCCAATAGATAATACTTCTATAGCTGGCATATCGTTCTGAAGGCACTCACTAAAATCCATATTTCCATCTTTGGTGATTTATGCCGTGGTTGGTGCCGTCTCCAGGTGCTCACTTTCAGGGGATGCTTTTCTCAGCAGGTGCTGTGTGTGTGTGCCAGGTCAGGGCTGAGCTGCTGGCACAGCAGMGATGTGTGGGCAGTGGGATCATCTCCTGGGGCAGGGCACCGGCAGCACCCATCCCCTGAATGCCAAGGCYGTGCCATTTCTGAGCAGGCAGAGAYAGAAATCGCTTCCCCCCGTGGGAGGGTCTGGCGGGCTCTGCTGTGTCCCCACGGCACAAACAGCGCGGGTTTAATGTCCCTGCTCGGTTCTGCGGGGCTCGGGCGGCTCTCGGTGCCCGCGGTYGGGGCGGCTGCAGCTCCCGGGGAGGGACCTGGGGAGGGTCCCTGGAGCCCCCTGCCCTGC
>NW_026630663.1:0-1247 GCF_030028575.1 Malurus melanocephalus
ATTAGGGTTAGGGGTGAGCAGAAAATGGGGCTGGAATTAGGTTAGGGGTGGGGGGATATGGGGGTGGAATTAGGGTTAGGGGTGGTGGGATATGGGGCTGGAATTAGGGTTAGGGATGGCGGGATATGGGGCAGGAACTGGGGTTAGTGGTGGTGGGATATGGGGCTCGAGTTAGRGTTAGGGGTGGCAGGACATATGGCTGCAATTAGGGGTAGGGGTGGCCGGATATGGAGCTGGACTTAGGGTTGGGGTGGCGGGATATGGGGCTGGTATTAGGGTTAGGGGGGCTGAATATGGGGCTTGAATTGGGGTTGGGCATAGTGGGATATGGGGCTAGAATTAGGGTTAGGGGTGGCGGGATTTGGGGCCGGAATTCGGGTTAGGGGTGGTGGGATTTGGGGCCGGAATTAGGGTTACAGGTGGCTGAACGTGGTGCTAGAATTAGGGGTGGGGTGCCAGAATATGGGACTGCCATTAGGGTTAGGGGTGGCGGAATATGGGGCTTGGATTAGGGTTGGGGTAGTGGGTTACAGGGCTGCAATTATGGTTAGGGGTGGCGGAATATGGGGCTGGAATTAGGGTTGGGGTAGTGGGTTACGGGGCTGGAATTAGGGTTGGGGTAGTGGGATACAGGGCTGGAATTAGGGTTACAGGTGGTGGGATATGGGGCTGGAATTAGAGTTTGGGGTTGGCGGGATATGGAGGCAGGATTAGGATTCAGCTGCTGGGATATGGGGTTGGGATTAGGGTTAGGGGGATCGGGGTATGGGACCAGGAATAGGGTTAGGGCCTGGGATATGTGGCGCGTGATTAAGGCTAGGAGCAGTATTTGGGTTAGAGGTAGGGGGCAGGGTGAGCGTAAGGATAGGGGCGACATATGGCACATGGATAAGGGCTTGGGAGGGCAGGATATCGGGCTGCACTTAGGGCTAGGGGGCCTGGATATGTAAGATTACGGTTAGGGGTGACACAATATGGCGCCAAGTTACGTTGGGGGGGGCGGGGGAAGGAGCAGTATATTGCGGCATGATTGAGGTTAGGGGTGCTGGCATTATGGTTTGGAAGGCCAGGATCTTGTGCTGGGATTAGGGGCTGGGAACAGGGGCCACAATTAGGGTTAGGGCCTGGAATATGAGGTGCAAGATTAGTATTAGGGGGCACAGGATTAGGGTTGAAGGCAGGATTAGGATTAGAGACCGGGATTAGGGCTACAGGTACGATTAAAGGCAGGTGCACTACTAGGGTTA
>NW_026630664.1:0-1266 GCF_030028575.1 Malurus melanocephalus
GCCCAGCTGAGTCCCAGCACATCCCCAATTCCCATTTCTGCTCCCAGCACAAGCCTCAAGCGCTGAGCCACCATTTCAATCCCCCAATTCCCACAGTTCAGCCCTGTCCCTGGGCTGCTTTGAGCCCAGCTGAGTCCCAGCACATCCCCAATTCCCGTTTCTGCTCCCAGCACAACCCTCAAGCACTGAGCCACCATTTCAACCCCCCAATTCCAGCAGTTCCAGCAGCTCAGCCCTGTCCCTGCACCCTTGGGCTACTTTTAAGCCCAGCTGAGTCCTGGAGCTGAGGAGGATCAGCACATCCCCAATTCCCAGCTTCACTCCCAGCACAACCCTGGAGCACTGAGCCACCATTTCAATTCCCTAATTCCAGCAGCTCAGCCCTGTCTCTGCACCCCCGGGCTGCTTTGAGCCCAGCTGAGTCCCAGCACATCCCCAATTCCCGTTTCTGCTCCCAGCACAACCCTCAAGCACTGAGCCACCATTTCAATCCCTCAGTTCCAGCAGCTCAGCCCTGTCCCTGCACCCTTGGGCTACTTTTAAGCCCAGCTGAGTCCTGGAGCTGAGGGGGATCTGCACATCCCCAATTCCCGTTTCTGCTCTCAGCACAACCCTCGAGTGCTGAGCCACCATTTCAATCCCTCAGTTCCAGCAGTTCAGCCCTGTCCCTGCACCCCCGGGCTGCTTTGAGCCCAGCTGAGTCCCAGCACACCCCCAATTCCCAGCTCTGCTCCGGGTGCAACCCTTGAGCGCTAAGCCACCATTTCCATCCCCCAATTCCAGCAGCTCAGCCCTGTCCTGGAGCTGAGGAGGATCAGCACATCCCCAATTCCCAGCTCTTCTCCTGGTGCTCACCCTTGAGCGCTAAGCCACCATTTCCATCCCCCAATTCCAGCAGTTCAGCCCTGTCCTAGAGCTGAGGGGGATCTGCACATCCCCAATTCCCAGCTCTGCTCCCAGCACAACCCTGGAGCTCTGAGCCACCATTTCAATCCCTCAGTTCCAGCAGTTCAGCCCTGTCCCTGTATCCCTGGGCTGCTTTGAGCCCAGCTGAGTCCCAGAACATCCCCAATTCCCAGCTCTGCTCCGGGTGCAACCCTCGAGCACTGAGCCACCATTTCAATCCCCCAATTGCAGCAGCTCAGCCCTGTCCCTGCACTCCTGGGCTGTTCTGGACCCAGCTGAGTCCCAGCACATCCCCAATTCCCGTTTCTGCTCCCACCAGATGTTCCCAGAGCCTGCATCACATGGGCTGTGTCCATCCAG
>NW_026630665.1:0-1353 GCF_030028575.1 Malurus melanocephalus
AAAATTCATCTGTGTGACCTCTCTGATGACGTCATGGGCCAAGCCAGGTGAGGGCGGGGCCAAATTCCCAAAAAATCCCCAAAATTCCCAAAAAAATCCCCAAAAAATCCCGAAATTCCTGCTCAATTCTGTGCAAATTTCACTGAATTCACCCCAAATTGACCCCAAATTCCCCTGTCCAAGCGCCAGAGGTTCCTCTACGACGACTTCATGGGCCAGGCCAGGTGAGGGTGAATTCCAAAAAATCCCAAAATTCCCAAAAAATCCCGAAATTCAAAAAAAAACACGAAAAAACCCGGAATTCCTGTCATTTTCTGCCAAAATTTGACCAATTTTTGGTGCAATTTGAGCCAAAATTAATCTGTGTGACCTCTCTGATGACGTCATGGGCCAGGCCAGGTGAGGGCGGGGCCAAATTCCCCAAAAATCCCCAAAATTCCCAAAAAAACCCCAAAAAATCCTGAAATTCAGAAAAAATCCCAAAAAAATCCCGGAATTCCTGTCATTTTCTGCCAAAATTTCACCAATTTTTGGTGAAATTCATCCCAAAATGACCCAAAATTCACCTGTGTGACCTCTGTGTTGATGTCATGGGCCAGCCCAGGTAAGGGCGGGGCCAAATTCCCAAAAAATCCCCAAAATTCCCAAAAAAATCCCAAAAAATCCCGGAATTCCCACTCAATTGTGACAAAATTTGACAGATTTCTAGTTAAATTTACCCAAAATTCACCCAAAATTCACCCAAAATTGATCCCAAATTCACTTGGTGAAGGTCCCTGATGATGTCACAGCCAGGCCAGGTGAGGGCGGGGCCACCTGGGATCCCAAAATTCCCAAAAAATCCCGAAATTCCCGAAAAATCCCGAAATTCCTGCTCAAAACTGTGCAAATTTCACTGAATTCACCCCAAATTGATCCCAAATTGACCCCAAATCTCCCTGTCCAAGCGCCAGAGGTTCCTGTACGACGACTTCATGGGCCAGGCCAGGTGAGGCCAAATTCCAAAAAATCCCAAAATTCCCAAAAATCCACAAAATTCCAAAAAAATCCCGAAATTCCTGCTCAAAACTGTCCAAATGTCACTGAATTCACCCCGAATTCACCCCAAATTCCCCTGTCCAAGCGCCAGAGGTTCCTCTACGATGATGTCATGGGCCAGGCCAGGTGAGGGTGAATTCCAAAAAATCCCAAAATTCCAAAAAAAATCCCAAAAAATCCCAAAAAATCCCGAAATTCAAAAAAAATCCCAAAAAAACCTCGGAATTCCTGTCATTTTCTGCCAAAATTTGACCAATTTTTGGTGCAATTTGACCCAAAATTAACCTGTGTGACCTCTCTGATGACGTCATGGGC
>NW_026630666.1:0-1302 GCF_030028575.1 Malurus melanocephalus
GGATATGGGATATGGGATATGGGAATGGACAGAGAGCCGATGGAAAGACATCAGAGCCAGGATATTCCTGGTGGCCAGTCCACAGCTGGAGGTGACAAACTGGGATGGACTGGGATAGACTGGGAATGGGATAGACTGGGAATGGGATAGACTGGGATAGACTGGGATAAACGGGGAATGGAATAAACCAGGAATGGGAACGGGAATGGACAGAGAGCCGATGGAAAGACATCAGAGCCAGGATATTCCTGGTGGCCAGCCCACAGCTGGAGGTGAGAAATTGGGATGGACTGGGATAGACTGGGAATGGGATAGAGTGGGATAAACCGGGATAAACTGGGATAAACGGGGAATGGGATAAACCAGGAATGGGATATGGGATATGGGAATGGATGGAGAGCCGATGGAAGGATATCCGGGCACGGATATTCCTGGTGGCCAGTCCACAACTGGAGGTGAGAGATAGACTGGGATAGACTAGGAATGAGATAAACCGGGAACGGGAATGGGATATGGGTTGTGGGATATTGGATATGGGATATGGGAATGGACAGAGAGCCGGTGGAAAGACATCAGAGCCAGGATATTCCTGGTGGCCAGCCCACAGCTGGAGGTGAGAAACTGGGATAAACTGGGATAGACTGGGAATGGGAATGGGAACGGGAATGGGACACCGGGAATGCCCCAAATCCCCCCTTTTCCACCCCCAAATTCCCTCTGTCCCCAATGCCATCCCAATGTCCCCAATGTCCCCAATGTCCCCAGATGCTGACCCCGGCCCTGGGGCTCTCAGTGCTGTTCCTGTCCCTGTTCCCAGTGCCATTCCTGGTGTCCCCAATGTCCCCAATGCTGTCCCCAATGTCCCCAATGCTGTCCCCAATGTCCCCAATGCCATCCCGGTGCCATTCTCAGTGTCCCCAATGTCCCCAATGCTGTCCCCAATGTCCCCAATGCCATCTCAGTGTCCCCAATGTCCCCAATGTCCCCAGATGCTGACACTGGCGCTGGGTGTCTCTGTCCTGTTCCTGTTCCTGTTCCCGGTGCCATTCCCAGTGTCCCCAATGCCATTCTCAGTGTCCCCAATGTCCCCAGATGCTGACCCTGGCCCTGGGTGTCTCTGTGCTGCTCCTGTCCCCAATGTCCCCAATGTCCCCAATGTCCCCAATGTCCCCAGATGCTGACGCTGGCCCTGGGGGTCTCTGTGCTGCTCCTGTCCCTCATCTCCACCTACGTCATCAACGCCAAGGCCTCGCTGCTCTTCAGCCTCCCCCCGGAGCCCGCGGCCGGCGGCTACTGAGAGAC
>NW_026630667.1:0-1301 GCF_030028575.1 Malurus melanocephalus
CAGTGTGTGACACGAATAAAGTTGAAGCTTGCCTTCTTCCCCCACCGCTGCATGGACGGATGCTGGGATCATACTGGGAGTGACTGGGATCATACTGGTTTCATACTGAGAGTGACTGGGATTAGAGTAGGTGTGAATGGAAATTTACTGGGGGGTTACTGGGGAGCTGCTAGGCCCATGCTGGGAGCCAACTGGGGACACACTGGGAGGAACTGGGAGCAACTGGGTAAATGCTGGAAGCAACTGGGAGCAACTGGGTTAATGCTGGAAGCACTGTGAATAGATGGGAATTCTAGGTGCGTGCTGGTGACAACTGGGATGTACTGGGAGTGACTGGGATAATCCTGTGGTACACTGAACCTTGCTGAGGTAACTGGGAGTCCTGGGAATGACTACCAGAATGTTCAGGGCAACTGGGATATACTGGGAGTGTGTGAGACCATATGGGTGGAGACTGGGACTACACTGGGAGCCACTGGGAATGTGCTGGGGGGAACTGGGAAAACTCTGAGGGCACCTGGATTGACTCTGCTGGGAGAGACTGAGATCGTACTGGGAGTCTCTGGGACTGTACTAGGGGCAACTGGGAGAACTGGGAACACACGGGACGAACCTGGGAGCAACTGGGACCGTGTTTGGGGCAAGTTGCCTCATAACAGGGAGTGACTGGGAGTGATTTGGCTCATAGTGGGAGCGACATGGATCCTACAGGGAGTGAGTGGAAGTGACCAGGATCATACTGGGAGTGACTGGGAGTGCCTGGGCTCATCCTGGCTCCAGCTGAGATCTGGGGGATCCCGTTCCACTCCCTGGGGGTTCTAGGGGGTCCAGCGAGGTCCCGAAGGGGATCCCGGGAATTCCCAGGGATTCCTCCTTTACACCCACGCTACCAACCTGAGCCGCCACGATCAGCCCGGTGATCAATGACGTCACGAACAGCTCAAGCTACCATTGGTGGACAGGAAAGAGCCGCACCAATCGCGGGGCCAGAGGTCCCTCTGGGGGCGGGGCCGGGGCTGTGGGCGGGGCCACAGCGGAGCAACGCCATGGCTCCAGCGCGGGCCGGGGTTGCTCCCCGGGGGCGGCGAGGAGGGAGTGGGACCCCCAGCCCCGGACCCTGAACCGCCATTCCCGACCCGGGACCCTGAACGGCCATTCCCGGCCCCGGGACCCTGAACCGCCATTCCCGGCCCCGGGACCCTGAACGGCCATTCCTGACCCCGGGACCCTGAACGGCCATTCCCGGCCCCGGGACCCTGAACGGCCATTCCCGACCCCGGGACCCTGAACGGCCATTCCCG
>NW_026630668.1:0-1333 GCF_030028575.1 Malurus melanocephalus
ATGGGATGATTTGGGGGCTCAGGGAATGGGATGAGGTGCAGGTTCAGGATATGGGATGATTTGGGGGCTCAGGGATTGGGATGGGGTGCAGGTTCAGGGAATGGGATGATTTGGGGCTCAGGGTATGGGATGATTTGGGGATTCAGGGTATGGGATGAGGTGCAGGTTCAGGGTATGGGATGAGGTGCAGGTTCAGGGTATGGGATGAGGTGCAGGCTCAGGATATAGGATGAGGTGCAGGCTCAGGGTATGGGATGATTTGGGGGCTCAGGGTATGGGATGATTTGGGGGCTCAGGGTATGGGATGAGGTGCAGGCTCAGGGTATGGGATGATTTGGGGGCTCAGGGTATGGGATGAGGTGCAGGCTCACGGATCAGCCCCCAGCGAGTCACAGATCAGCCCCCAGCGAGTCACGGATCAGCCCCCAGCGAGTCATCGTAGAAATCCTTGAGCCCTCCCGGCTGCTGCAGGGGGCGGCTCCGGGCCAGCACCTCCTGACGGAAATTCTCCCTCATCCACCCATAGACCAGACAGTGCAGGAATCCCTGCAGGGACACGCTCAGGGCCTGGGGGACACGGGGACACGGCGTTGGGGACAGCCCAGGCAGGGTGGCACAGCGACAAGGGGCACTTTCCTCTTGGTGCGGCCAATTGGAGCGCATCCCGTCCTAAAGGTGAGACCCCAACCCCAAAACAGCGGGGTTTGTGTGTCCTCAGCCTGCCCCGGGTGTCCCCAAAGCCCCACCTCGGCACGGGGCGATACTCACGGCGGACACGTAGAGGACAAAAAGCGAGGTTGGGCTGATGCTGCTGAAGGAGAGGATGGTCAGGAGGAAGGCTGTGGGTGGGACACGAAGGACATTCCTTGGGGGGACATTCCAATGTCACCCTGTAGGGCTTTGGGACACCCCAGTGTGACCCTGCAGGGCTTTGGGACACCCCAATGTCACCCTGCAGGGCTTTGGGACACTCCAGTGTGACCCTGTAGGGCTGGGGGGCTTTGGACACCTCAATGTCACCCTGCAGGGCTTTGGGACACCCCAATATGATCCTGTAGGGCTTTGGGACACCCCAATGTCACCCTCCAGGGCTGGGGGGCTTTGGACACCTCAATGTCACCCTGCAGGGCTTTGGGACACCCCAATGTCATCCTGCAGGGCTTTGGGACACCCCAATGTCACCCTCCAGGGCTGGGGGGCTGTGGGACACCCCAATGTCACCCTGTAGGGCTTTGGGACACCCCAATGTCACCCTGCAGGGCTTTGGGACACCCCAATGTCACCCTGCAGGGCTTTGGGATGTCCCAATGTCACCCTGCAGGGCTTTGGGATG
>NW_026630669.1:0-1313 GCF_030028575.1 Malurus melanocephalus
AACCTTTGGTTTCCTTGCTGCAAAGAAAGCTGGTGTATTTTTAGAGTTCTTTCGCTGGCTCCGTGTCTCCCGAGTTGCGGAGCTGGGATGATGTCCCAGCAGCCCCCACATCGGTCCCACAGCTCCCCACAGATGAGTCTGGTTCTCAGACCCCAAAGCTAAACTGAATGGTTCGAGGACAAACCACAGAAGCGATATGAAAATTGCCATTTTACTCCAGGGAAAAGCCTCTCCCGCAGCTAACAAGAAGCAAGCCGGCTTGGAAGAACGTGAGTCAGAGTAATTCCTCCACTCTGCAAAAGAGGAGAGAGTCCTTGAATAAAAGAAATCCACTCCCGCTGGACCTGCCCGTCTCTCCCCCTTTCCCCGTACCCAGGTTAAGCTGCAGGATCCATTCCTGGGCCCCAGCAGTGACTGGGACTGACACCCCCAGCCCTGGGCAGTTCTGCTGCTGCAGGCTGTGCCCGTGATGTGTCCATGGCTGTCCCCTGTCCCTGTCCCTGCTCTCTCCTGTTGCCAGCTGAGTGAGTGGCTCATGGGCTGGGGGGTCCCTCCTGTGCTCCCGGGGCACTGGGTGGGAGATGGGAGAACTGAGCCTGCTCAGGACAGCCTTGTCCTCACAGCCAGTGGCTCTTTCCTGCTTTTCCTGCTCCAGGCGATTGGATCAGATCCCATCCCATGCTTCCCCTGATGATGCTAGCTGTGCTCCAGGTCCTGGTCCTGGTTTTGGTGGTGTCCTTGGCTGTTGTGTCAGGTAAGGGAGGGGCAGCTGCCTCAGCCCCTGGGGCAGAGCGGGGTCCCTGCTCCCTGCTGAGGGGAATCCTCAGAACTTCTCCTCTTCCCTCTGCAGGGAGAGGACACACAGAGACTCCAGTTACTCCAGTAACCCCAGTTACAGCTGACACTCCCCTGCTGCTGGCCTGTCCCCATGGCTGGGTCGGGCACCGCGGGATCTGCTACTTCCTCTCGAGGGATCAGCTCAGCTGGGATCAGGCTCAGGCTCGGTGCTCTGAGCTCGGGGCCTCCCTGGCCGTGCTCAAGGACTGGGAAATGGTGAGTGAGGGGATTTGGGGGCTGTGGAGTGGTTGAGAGGAGCCTGGGAGGCTCCTGGGCCGGGGGTGCAGCTCCCACTGTCAGCTGCTCTCTCCTTCCCAGGAGTTTCTCTCCTGCCTCAGTGAGAATGAGGATCACTGGCTCGGGCTGCACAGATGGGGCCGGGAGCTGCAGTGGGGGGACGGCAGCAGCTTCAACTCCTCGTGAGTCCTGGGGGCACAGGCAGGGGATGGGGGGCACAGAGGCACAAGGTGTCCCCC
>NW_026630670.1:0-1264 GCF_030028575.1 Malurus melanocephalus
AAAACCCCAAAATTCGGGGAGAAAACCCCAAAATTCTGATCGGGGACCCCAAAATTCGGGTTGGGGACCCCAAAATTGGGGAGAAAACCTCAAAATTCCGGGAGAGGATCACAAAAATGGGGAGAAAATCCCAAAATTGGAGAGAAAACCCCAAAATTGGGAAGAAAATCCCAAAATTCGGGTTGGAAACCCCAAAATTGGGGTGAAAACCCTGAAATTCAGGTTCGGGACCCCCAAATTTGGGGAGAAAACCCCCAAATTGTGGAGAAAATCCCAAAACTTGGGGAGAAAACCCCAAAATCGGGTTGGAAACCCCAAAATTGGTGTTGGAGACCTCAAAATTGGGGATAAACCCCAAAATTTGGGTTTGCGACCCCAAAACTCGGGTTCAGGACCTCAAAATTGGGGACAAAACCCCAAAATTCATGTTCTGGAGCCCAAAATTCGGGTTCGGGGCCTCAAAATTTAGAAAAAGGACCCCAAAATTGGGTTGGGGACCCCAAAAAAGGGGTTTGAGAACCCAAAATTGGGGAGAAAACCCCAAAAATCAGGGGGAAAAAAGGACAAAATTTGAGTTTGGGACCCCAAAGTTGAGGCGAAACCCCCAAAATTCGGGTTGGGGACACGAAAATTGGGGAGAAAACCCCAAAATTTAGAAAAAGGACCCTAAAATTCAGGTTTGGGACCCCAAAATTTAGAAAAGGGACCACAAAATTGGGTTGGGACCCCGAAAATGGGGTTGGGGAGCCCAAAATTGGGGAGGAGACCCCAAAATTCGGGTTCAGGACCCCAAAATTGGGGGATAAAACCCCAAAATTGGGGAGAAAACCCCAAAATTCGGGTTGGGACCCCAAAATTCGGGTTTGGGACCCCAAAATTGGGGAGAAAATCCCAAAATTAGGGTTGGGGACCCTAAAATTTAGAAAAAGGACCCCAAAATTCAGGTTTGGGACTCTAAAATTGGGTTGGAAACCCCAAAATTGGGAAGAAAACCCAAAAATTCAGGGACAGGAGCCCCAAATTTGGGTTGGAAACCCAAAATTTAGAAAAAGGACCCCAAAATTCCTTAAAACCCCCCCAAGATCTCAGAACCCCAAAATTGGGGGAGAGGACCCCAAAATTGATGGGGGACCCCAAAATTCGGGTTGAAAACCCCAAAATTTAGAAAAAAGGCCCCAAAATTTGGGTTGGGGACCCCAAAATTTGGATTTGGGAACCCAAAATTGGGGTTGGGGACACAAAATTGGGACAAGAACCCAAAAAT
>NW_026630671.1:0-1289 GCF_030028575.1 Malurus melanocephalus
TAATGAATCCTGGATGAGGCCAGAGCTCAGTTTACACAAGATGTTCTGGACAGAGGCTTCACCCAAGGCTGAGCTCGGGTTTAAGATAGCACAGGGCACACTGATTTCTTCTTCAGGATGTTTAATCTCTCTGCCCAGCAGAACTCCTAAACTAAGCTGGAATATCAAAGTACAAGAATTACAAACATGTAAGCTAAAGAGTACAGGAGAATGCATAGAAAAAAAAAAAAAAAAAAAAAAAAAAAAAAAAAAAAAAAAAAAAAAAAAAAAAAAAAAAAAAAAAAAAAAACCAAAAAAAAAAGCAAAAATCATCAGGCATCACTGCCCCAGCAATTCCCTTCCCATCACCCTGAACTGCGAGACTCGATGGCTCTGAGTCATTCCATTCTTCAAATGGAATTCACAAATATTATTTAAATCACACCAAAGGTTTGTAATTAAAGTCACCCTTCTCATGCAAATATTTAATTTCTGTCATTTATAGCTATAAACCCCTGTCGCGATTTTTGGAAAAGGCTCTTTAGAATTCAGAGGAGTTTTGGTTGTGACATGAGGGATCTGTCAGTCCCTCTTTAGGCTGGAGAGGTGAAATTCCCCCTCAGATTAGTTCAGAGCAGCACAGGTTACTGCCAGATTTGTATTATTTCAGCAAAATCCGAATAAAACCAGTATTTCATAAAGGGCTTGAAAAATCTTCAGCTTTTCCTGAGCTTTTGCCCCTGCAGGAGCAGCTGAAGTGTTTTTCTGAAGAATTCTGGGTTCAGTGTTCAGCATTTCAAACAAATGTTTTAATAGCAGAGCTTTCAAGGGTAAGAGTCAATAAAATGAGTAGAAATAGTTGATACAGGCATCTTTCTTTGATTTTATTGTTTTTCCAGCACAGAGCTGAGGTGGAGAAGCTGTAGAGAGGCTGAACTTGGAGTTTTGATTACAGAAAACCCCGAATTCCGTGTTGGGCAGGATTAGGGGGCTCTGGAGGGCTCTTCCAGCCTTTGCTTCCCCAAATCCCATCATTTGAAAGTATCTGCACAGTAATGATGGCYCTGAGGTCTCCCAGGTACTGAAAATGGAAATTTTCTCTTCTCCACCCTCTTCAGAAGGTTTTTCCTCGCTGTGGAGCTGTTCCCTGATCCCTCCCCTCTGCCCCTGGTCTGAATTTATTCCAAACACGGATTTCAGGGCACGATGAGGAACCTCAGGGAGCCCCTGAGTGTTTTGGGGTTCAGGTGCCACAGAGGTGCACAGAAAATACTCAGGATTTATTTGGAGTTCAGGCTGCATTTCCATCA
>NW_026630672.1:0-1255 GCF_030028575.1 Malurus melanocephalus
AAAATAAAAATTGGAACGCGACCCCCGGGGCTGGCGGGGACCCACCGGGGCCGCCTGCGACCCCCGGGGGGGGCGCGGGGCTGAGCCCCCTCCCCTTTTCTCCCATCCCTTCCCCGCAGCTCGGAGACCCCGGCCCGCCCGGCCGCGACCCCCCCCCGGAACAGGTAAAGGGGGATTGGGGGGGATCGGGGAGCATTGGAGACCCCCCCCAAAATGGGGACACGGGTGGGGTTTGGCCCAGCGCGGGGGGGGCACAGCTGGGTCTGTTTTTGGGGGGAGGGGGCACCCCTGGGTTCCTTTTGGGGGTGGGGGTGACCCCCGGCTTCCCCGGGTTCCTTTTTTTGGGGAGGGGGCACCCCCGGTGTCATTTTTGAGGGGCGCGCGTGACCCCCGGGACCCCTGGGTGCATTTTGGGGAGGGGCCACCCCCGGGTCCATTTTGGGGCGGGGGGGTGAACCCCTGGGTGCCTTTTGGGGGTCGGGGTGACCCCCTGGACCCCCCCGGGTGCCTTTAGAGGGGAGGGGGCGCGCTCTGGTCTCTTTTTTTGGGGTCGGGGTGCCCCCGTGCCCCCCCAGTCCGTTTTGGGGGGATTTTTGGGGGGTTCAGGGTCCGCTCCGCGCGCGGGGGGAGGGGCCGGGCAGGGCGGAAGCGGGAGGAGAAAACCGGGAATCGGGAACGGGGGGTGGGGGAGGGCACACCCCAAAACCTGACCCCTGACCCCAAAACTGACCCCAAAACTGACCCCAAAACCAGCCCCCCCCATGGGCACCGACCCGCGATGGAGGTGAGGGGACACATCCTCCCCCCCGGCACCTACAGCCCCGCAGGTACGGCCACCGCTGTCCCCCGTGTCACCCGTGTCACCTGTGTCACCCGTGTCACCTGTGGCACCCGTGTCACCTGTGTCCCCTCCTCCCCGGCGCTTTGGGACCCCCCCGTGTCACCCCCCGGACCCCGCGGTGCCCCCCCGGTTCTGCCCCAATTTGGGTCTCCCGGTGGTCCCCAATGTCCCCAATCCCTGGTGGCCCCCGATGTCCCCAATCCCTGTCCCCAACTCTGGCTCTTGGTCCCGTCCCTGTCGCTCTGGGACCCCTCCCCACCCGGTGTCACCACCCCCCCAGGTGGCCCTGGACCCCCCAAACTCTGCCCCAATTCCGGAGCCCTGGGGGTGTCCCCAAGCCCTGGTGTCCCCAAGCCCTGGTGGCACCCGGTGCTTCCAACCCTCGGTGACCCCCCGGTGACCCCCGGTGTCCCC
>NW_026630673.1:0-1293 GCF_030028575.1 Malurus melanocephalus
AGGGGTTGTTTTCCCTTTTTGATGACAGTTACATCTGTAGTCTTCCAGATATTCTGCAGGCGTGCAAAGATCTGTTCTGCATGCTTAATTTCATCACCTTGAATAGTCAGCAGGCCACATTCCTTCCAAATAACTCTGTGGGCATGAAAAATGCTAAGCACATCAGTCCATATGTCCACCTTCTTTCCCTCGCTCATTTCTAGAGCTCTCATCAGTGCAATCAGTTCAGCTTTCTGTGATGACACATCTGAAATCAAGGCTTTTGCCTCAATTATCTTATCCGTGGTGGTTACTGCATAGCCTGTCATCCTCTTGCCATTCCTTGTGAAACTGCCTCCATCATGAAATAGTTCCTGGTCTCTGTTCTCCAGAGGCACATCCTTCAGGTCTGGTCTGCTGGAATAAGTCTCCTCTATTGTCTGCAGTCATTCTCAGGCATGTTATCAAATAATGTGGATGACAAAAACATTGCAGGGTTTATGACACAAGTTGTTTTCAGGGCAACATCATCCTGTTCCAACAMCACAGATTGGTAGTTAAGCATTCTGCTTGGGGGATAGTGTCATGGGTTTGAACCTGATTTTTCCCAATCCGAGTCATGGCACCAAAAAATGTCGTGGTTTGAACTGTGCTGAAAGCCAAAAGCACCCACGACATTCTCTCCCTTCCCACCGGAGAGGGCAGAAGGGAGAGCAAAAGCCCAATTAACATGAAAATTTATGGCTTTCACATAACATAACGTAATTGAGAGAAAGATACTATATGCTCCAGAGAATGGTCAGACAGGCTGAATTACTTAAGTTACAAAATAGATTTATTACTAAAAACTACTAAGAATACTACCGCACTGGGGAGGGGAACAAAGATAGGGACAAATTTACAAGGAGAAGAAAAATACAAATGGATATTTTAAGACACCTGTTTATTCTTTCTGGGAACCTGGCTCTTCCTCAGGTCATCCCTCTCCACCCGCCTCATGCCTTCCCGCAGACACAGGGGACAGGAATGAAAGTCTAACATAGATCAAGCTACTCATTGCGGTTGTTGTCCAGCATCACAGGAGAAGCGTTCTTACAGCTCCAAGCTGTGGAAGGTCTTTTCCCAGGAAACAGTCAGTGTATAACTGCTGCTGGCAAGGGATTCTTTCCTTTACCTCGTAGGAGAAAGGAAAGAATGTCCTTCAAGGCCAAACTGCGTTGTTTCGGCGGTGTAAGACCACTATCACAAATCTCCTGGCAGAACACAGCTTCTTCTAAGCATTCACTTACTTCAGACATAGGGCGGGGGCACCTC
>NW_026630674.1:0-1246 GCF_030028575.1 Malurus melanocephalus
GATAAACTTGGAATTATCTTCAGTGATTAAACCCAAACGCATCCTCTCAGCCACGATTTCTTGACGGGTTTATTTCCCGTGTTTCTGATCATTTTCCTGTTGAAATCTGCAGGAATTTTCTGAATTTTCTTCTAAAATTTCTTTATTCTTTCTGCAAAAATCCGCAAAAAAAACCAAACCTTTGAGATGTCTGCAAATAAAAAAGAAATCGCTTCTTTTTAGGGGAAGTGTGCAGCCTGTTCCCATCTTGTGAAAAAACAGAAAAAGCAGAAAATTGAAGCTCCTAAATTGAGATTTTATGTGAATTCATGAATTATTCTCTGCTGTAAATAGCTGTCATTAAAACAAAAAAGCTTTTAAATCTTTGTTGTGTATGAAATTCATCTGAAAAATGAAATTTTCTGAGAGAAAACCATTCCTCACCCAGGAAAGCTCTGCTGCATTCCCAACCCCAAATCCGTGAGGGGTGAAAAACGGATTCTGCAAATTCTTTGGGAGGAAAAAGAGGAATTGTGGAAATCTTCAGGGGAAAAAACGGAATTCTGCAAATCCTTGGGAGAGAAAAATAGGAATTGTGAAAATCTGGGAAAAGGAAAAAGGAATTCTGCAAATCCTTGGCAGGGGAAAAAAAAGGAACTGTGCACATTCTTGGGGGGAAAAAAATGAATTCTGCAAATTCTTTGAGAAGAAAAAAAAGAAGAATTCTGCAAATCCTTGGGAGAGGGAAAAGAGGAATTTTGCAAATCCTTGGGAAGGAGAAAAAGGAATTCTACAAATTCTTTGGGGGAGAAAAAGAGGAAGTCTGCAAATCTTTGGGAGAGAAAAATAGGAATTCTGAAAACCTGGGAAAAGGTGCAAATCTTGGGGGGGGGGTGAAAAAAAAGGAATTCTGCAAATTTTTTAGGGGAAAAAAACCATGAATTCTGTGAATCTTTGGGAGAGAGGGAAAAGAGGAATTGTGCAAATCTTTGGGGGTGAAAAAAGAGGAATTGTGCCAATTCTTGGGGAAAAAAGAGGAATTTTACAAATCTTCGGGGGAAAAAATTAGGAATTCTGCAAACTCTTGGGAAGGGAAAAAGCAGGAATTGTGGAAATCCTTGAGAGAAAGAGGAATTCTGTAAAATCTTGGGGGGAAAAAGAGGAATTGTGCAATTCCTTGGGAAAGGGAAAAAGGAATTCTGCAAATCTTTGGGGGTAAAAAGGAATTGTGCGAATCTTTGGGAAGGGAAGAAGAGGAATTGTGACA
>NW_026630675.1:0-1306 GCF_030028575.1 Malurus melanocephalus
AATTAAAATCACCACAAACAAATGGATTTACAGTTGGATACTGCAGCTATTCGCTGTCTATCCAAAGGACATGGTTTCCTGAAAGTTTCAGGGGAAAATCCCTGGATCTGTGGGCTTGGGGAGGAAAGCACCTCCTTCCCAACAAGCACCATCTCCCTGAACCCCAAACCCTGCACCCAGAATCCCAGGAAGGATCCCATGGCAGCAACCAGCTCCCAGGAGAGAGGATGGATTTCTCAGCTCAGGTCCTGGAAAAGGATTTTGGAAGGGAAACTCCTCTGGGATGGCTGTCAGAGCTGATCTGTGACATCCAAACCCTCTGGCTCAGGAAGAGGCTGGAAATAGCATTCCTGCCAGGAGCCTTCTCCTCACGGGGCTGGGAAAGGGCCCCTCTGGCCCTGTTCTACCTGCTCCTCCTTCCCAGGAGGAATTTTTCTCCTTCTCCTTTGGCAAATTTTGCTCCAACTCAGGAAATTGCAGAATCCAGATGCAGGCAGCATTCCCTGCTTCAGATCTTGTGGCTAGAGAAGAAGTCATGCTTCCATGAACTATTCTGGATAAAATCTCCTTGGGACAACCTGTCAAATCCTGAACATAAAGCCCTCAGCTCACTCCCAGATTCCAGCATGGAAACCCCAGAGCCGTTTGTGGGTCGGATCTGAGGGTTTAAGGTGCTCTGAGTCCCTTTTCTCTGCTCCTTCCCCTCAGCCCTGAACTCCCATCCCACCTCCACCTCCACCCATTGTGCTCCCACAGCTCCCACCTGCCTTTGTCAGGATTGTCCCATACCTTCAGAGTGGCACAAATGTCTCTGAAATCCAGGAAATGCCTTGGGAATGTCCATCCCATCAATCCAAGCTCCTGCTCGGTGCCTGCCAGGGCTGCAGCATTGCTGCTGTTGGAGCCCTGTTCCCCCTGGAGCCATTCCATGGATGAACATTCCAGGTCACCAAGGGCAGCAGGAGAAGCTGGAGTGTCCAACACAGGCTGGGTTTTTTCTGGAAAATGTCCTCAGACTCCTCTGCTCCCCAGGGCCTCCAAAGCCACCAGGAATTCCTCAGCCTGAGGGATTTGCCCGTATTCCTGTGGAAGCTGAGGAGCCCAGAGGACATTCCAGAGGACAGAGCACTCGGATGGATGGATGGATGGATGGATGGATGGATGGATGGATGGATGGATGGATGGATGGATGGATGGATGGATGGATGGACGGACATCAGAGGTGCCTTTGTGCCTCAGTTCCGCCAGAATCCGGAGGTCAGATCTGCCCCATTCCTTCTCCTGGGCAGGACAGCACAGGCAGTGC
>NW_026630676.1:0-1266 GCF_030028575.1 Malurus melanocephalus
TTTGTTTGTTTAATTTCTTTTTTCTCATTCCTCCCAAGTGCATGGAGATGGAACCAATGCTCCAAGCCAGGTGAAATCTATTTCAAATCAAATTGTGATTTTTGGGAAGGGGACACAGTGGCAGTGCCTCATAATGGTTTTGTTTTTTTTTTTAAACCTACCAAAATTTTATGGTGCTTTGCTGTCTCTGAGAAAAGCCAAAGTTTTTGCTGTCCCTCCATGAACAGTTCTGGATTTCAACCTCATTTAATTCATCCTCCTCTTCAGAAATTCTACCAAATTTAGAATTATTTTGTCAGCAGGGCTCTCAGCGTTTGGAGGGTGATTTTTCCCAGTGAAATTTTCCCATCACTCAATTGCTTCTCCCCTGCCTAAAATGAGACAAAATAAAGAAAAAAGTCCAGAAATGTTTTTTTTTTTAAGGCAGGAAGTTAACCAAATTAAGGAATCGCAGATCAAATTTCAAAGATCCTTTATTAACACTTCTCCTTCACACTGATCTACAAATGATTTCCCAGGTAATTTTTTTTTTTTTTTTCACCACTTTAAACTGTATTTTTGGGGGTAGATAAAACACACAGTTGCTTTACAGAATGAAAAATGTGTTTTCATTAAAAGTTTGGATTCATCTAGAGTTTTATACCTTTAATGAAAACAGAATGTGCAAAACAGTTTGTTGCTTGAGGTCTGAGTTTATCCAGCAAACTTTGAAAGGCAAAGTTCCAAATTATCTATTTTCAGGAGAAATACTAAATTTCAAGAGAGGAAAAAGAAAGTTCTGGACCAAAAAAACCACCACATTCAATTCTTGAGGAACTGCTGTGTAAAATATTGCCTTTGGGATGATAATGTTTGATTTGGAGATATGTTTTGACWATCTGTATCACAATTTTAGTGATTTTGGTGGTTTTAGCTACACTATTATTCCCAAAAGCAGACACTTTTGTGTGTGTGTATTTGATTTTTCTTCTCCTTGTACCTGTGATGTACAAATCTCTGTGTGTATAAATGTGATTTTCTAGAAATATTTAGTGATCCATCAGCCTGGAGGTGCTTGAGGATAGAAAAAAATCCTTTTTATGTGGGGATTCAGGTGYTGGTAAATGTTTAAGGCAAAACTTCTTTTTCTGGCTTTCTGGAAAAAAATAAAATACAGGAATGGCAAAATCAAAATGGAAAGAAAACAAGGCAATAAAAGGCTTGAACTTCTGAGCAATCCCAATTGAGAAATTTTATCCTAATTCCCTTCTCAAAGTCTCATAAAAT
>NW_026630677.1:0-1314 GCF_030028575.1 Malurus melanocephalus
TTTAGGGGAAAAATCTGCAGTTTAGGGGAGAAATTCCTCGTTTTTTAGGAAGAATTTACTGGGTTTAGGGAGAAATTCCTGAGTTTTAGGGCGCAATTCCCCATTTTTGGGGGAAATTCCAGCAATTTTGGGAAAATTTTGCATTTTTGGGGAAAAAAATCCAAAGTTTTGAAGCAAAACCCGCAGTTCTGGAAGTGAAATTCGTTCATTTGGGGATAAATCCCGGGATTTGGGGACTCCAAATGCGCCTGAAATACTCCCAGAGCGACCTGGAGCAAACCAAGACCCGGCACCTGGCCCTCAACCTCCAGGTTTGGGGCAAAATCCCGGGATTTTGGGAAAATTCCATTTTTTGGGGGGAAAAATTCCCGAGATTTTAGGTCAAAAATCCACGGTTTTAGGGGAAAAATCTGCAGTTTAGGGGAGAAATTCCTCGTTTTTTAGGAAGAATTTCCTGGGTTTAGGGAGAAATTCCTGAGTTTTAGGGTGAAATTCCTCAGTTTTGGGGGAAATTCCAGGAATTTTGGGAAAATTTTGCATTTTTGGGGAAAAAAATCCAAAGTTTTGAAGGGAAACCCGCAGTTCTGGGAGTGAAATTCATTCATTTGGGGATAAATCCTGGGATTTGGGGCTCCAAATGCGCCTGAAATACTCCCAGAGCGACCTGGAGCAGACCGAGACCCGGCACCTGGCCCTCAACCTCCAGGTTTGGGGCAAAATCCCACAATTTTTGGGAAATTCCCATTTTTTTGGGAAAAAATCTGCAGTTTTGGGGTCAAAATCTGCCGTTTCGGGAGGAAAAATGGCAGTTTTTGGGAGAAATTGCCCATTTTTTAGGAGGAATTTCCTAGGTTTGGAGAGGAATTCCTGAGTTTTAGGGAAGAAGTTCCCATTTTTGGGGGAAATTCCAGGAATTTTGGGAAAATTCTGCATTTTTTGGGGAAAAAATCTGCAGTTTTGGGGAAAATCCCGAGTTTGGGGGTGAAATTTCTCAGGTTTTGGGAATTGAGGAGAGATTTTGGGATTCAGGGATGGATTTGGGCATTCAGGGAGAGATTTTGGGATTCAGGAAAGGATTTTTGGGATTCCTTAAGGGATTTTGGGATTCAGTCAGGAATTTTTGGGATTCAGTCAGGATTTTTGGGATTTAGTCAGGAATTTTTTTGGATTTAATCAGAATTTTTGGGTTTCAATCAGGATTTTTGAGTTTCAGTTAGGAATTTTTGGGATTATCACCTTTTTTGGTGATTTTTTTCGGTGATTTGGGGTTTTCATCCCATTTTTTCCCGTTTTTCCAGGAGAAGTCCAAGCTGG
>NW_026630678.1:0-1296 GCF_030028575.1 Malurus melanocephalus
ACGGCTACCAGTGCCACAAGTGCAGGTGTGTGTGCCACTAATGTGTCCCCAATGTCCCCAGAACGGCTACCAGTGCCACAAGTGCAGGTGTGTGTCACCCGTGTGTCACTGGTGTGTCCCCAATGTCACCAGAACGGCTACCAGTGCCACAAGTGCAGGTGTGTGTGTCACCCGTGTGTCCCCATGTCCCCAGAACGTCTACCAGTGCCACAAGTGCAGGTGTGTGTGCCACCAGTGTCACCAGTGTGTCCCCATGTCCCCAGAACGTCTACCAGTGCCACAAGTGCAGGTGTGTGTCACCAGTGTGTCCCCAATGTCCCCAGAACGGCTACCAGTGCCACAAGTGCAGGTGTGTGTGTGTCACCAGTGTGTCACTGGTGTGTCCCCAATGTCACCAGAACGGCTACCAGTGCCACAAGTGCAGGTGTGTGTGTCACCCGTGTGTCACCAGTGTGTCACCGGTGTGTCCCCAGTGTCCCCAGAACGGCTATCAGTGCCACAAGTGCAGGTGTGTGTCACCCGTGTGTCACTGGTGTGTCCCCAATGTCACCAGAACGGCTATCAGTGCCACAAGTGCAGGTTTGTGTGTCACCGGTGTGTCCCCAGTGTCACCAGAACGGCTGCCAGTGCCACAAGTGCAGGTGTGTTTGTCCCCAGTGTCACCAGTGTGTCCCCAGTGTGTCACCCGTGTGTCCCTGGTGTGTCACCAGTGTGTACCCAGTGTCACTGGTGTGTCCCCAGTGTCCCCAGAACGGCTACCAGTGCCACAGGTGCAGGTGTGTGTCACTGGTGTGTCACCAATGTGTCCCCAGTGTCCCCAGAACAGCTACCAGTACCACAAGTGCAGGTGTGTGTGCCACTAGTGTGTCCCCATGTCCCCAGAACGGCTACCACTGCCACAAGTGCAGGTGTGTGTGCCACCAGTGTGTCCCCAGTGTCACTGGTGTGTCCCCAGTGTGTCACCAGTGTGTTCCCAGTGTCGCAGAACAGCTACCAGTGCCACAAGTGCAGGTCTGTGCCGGTGTCATCAGGGTCATCAGGGTGTCCCCTGGTCACTGTGTGTGTCCCCAGAGTCACTGCATGTGTTCCTAGAATGACTGCCAGTGGCACAAGTGGACATCTGTGTGTGCCCCCAGGGTGTCCCCAGGGTCACTGTGTGTCCCCAGCGTGTTCTCAGGGTCACTGGGTGTGTCCCCAGGGTCACTGTGTGTGTCCCCAGAGCGTTTACCAGGACCCCTACCCTGCCCTGCACACTTGGCTCCATTCAGGGCTTTTGTGGGGCTCTCCTCATTCAGA
>NW_026630679.1:0-1240 GCF_030028575.1 Malurus melanocephalus
AGCTCTTCCCACACTGGAGACACTTGTAGGGCCTCTCCCCAGTGTGGATGCACCAGTGCCTGATGAGGTGAAAGTTGTACTTGAAGCCCTTCCCGCATTCAGGGCAGCGGAAGGGCCTCTCATCCCTGTGACTCTGCTGGTGCCTGAGGAGAACTGAGCTGGTCTGAAAACTCCTCCCACACTCAGGACACTCGTAGGGCCTCTCCCCAGTGTGGATGCGCTGGTGGATGATGAGGTGGGAGTTTTGCTTGAAGCCCTTCCCACAGTCGGAGCAGCGGAAGGGCCTCTCATCCGTGTGAATCTGCTGGTGCAGGAGGAGATTGGAGCTGCTCTGAAACCTCTTCCCACACTCAGAACACTCATAGGGCCTTTCTCCAGTGTGGATGCGCTGATGGCGGATCAGGTGGGAGCTTGAGCTGAAGCTCTTATCACATTCCCCACACTTGTAGGGCCATTCTCCAGTGTGGATGCGCTCGTGCCTGACGAGGGTGAAGTTGTGCTTGAAGCCATTCCCACAGTCAGGGCAGAGGAAGGGCCTCTCCTCCCTGTGAATTCGCTGATGGCTGAGGAGTTGGGAGCTCTGTTAAAACTTCTTCCCACATTCCCCACACTCATAGGGTCTCTCTCCAGTGTGGATCAGCAGGTGGCGGATCAGGGTGGTGCACCACCCGAAGCTCTTCCCACACTCCAAGCACTTGTAGGGTTTCTCCCTGCTGTGAAGCTCGTCAAGGACTCCCAGCTCCAAGTCCCAGCTGAAGCTCGGGGTGCCTTCCTGGCACAGGGTGGGTCTTTCCCCCTCAGAGAACCCTGGGTTTGGCATGCTGCCCCTCCTCGTGTGGAAACTCTCGGACTTTTCCTCCTCGTTGGATTCCTGTGCTGTGGAGACACTGAGAACAGCCTCCTCCACGAGGTTCTGCAGGGGGTATGTGTTCTCCCTGCTCTCCAACCTCAGCTCATTTTCTTGGGCAGGAAGTACAAGGAGAGGATGGGATTCGCCTCTGTACCAGAGGGAAGAAGAAGGAAATCCGCTCCAATCCATCCCCAGCAGGACGTTGTCGGCAGCGGGGTTGTCCTGCAGCCAGGGTTCATGCTGCTCTTGGAGGAGAAGAGAGGGGTAAAGGGCAGTGACTTCCTCCTCACCTGCCTGGGGGTCCTGGAACATCTTCTTCTTCGTCACAGCCTCCTCCTTTATCCGGCCAAGGTTTGGGAATGGCAAATCCTGGTTTAGGGGGAAAACAAG
>NW_026630680.1:0-1303 GCF_030028575.1 Malurus melanocephalus
TTTCCAGGTGAACTCCTGGAGTGGCTCCATCGAGGTCGGCGTCACCGCTCTGGACCCGGCCGATCTGGATTTCCCCAGCAGTGCCATTGCCCATTCTAACCCCGTTTTTCCCATTTTTTCGCTATTCTAACCCCGTTTTTCACCATTTTTTCACTGTTTTATCCCAATTTCAGGTGAATTCCTGGAGCGGCTCCATCGAGGTCGGCGTCACCGCTCTGGACCCGGCCGATCTGGATTTCCCCAGCAGTTTCTCCTGTTTTTTCACTATTTTAACCCCATTTTTTTAGCGATTTTCACCATTTTTTCACCGTTTTTCACCATTTTTTCACCATTTTCAGGTGAATTCCTGGAGCGGCTCCATCGAGGTCGGCGTCACCGCCCTGGACCCGGCCGATCTGGATTTCCCCAGCAGCGCCCATTACCCATTCTAACCCATTCTAACCCCGTTTTTTTTGCGATTTTCACCATTTTTTGGGGTTTTTCTCTCATTTTTAGGTCAATTCCTGGAGCGGCTCCATCGAGGTCGGCGTCACCGCTCTGGACCCGGCCGATCTGGAATTCCCCAGCAGTACCACGTTTTTTGCGCTATTTTAACCCCATTTTTTTAGCGATTTTCACCATTTTTTCACCGTTTTCTCTCATTTTTTCACTGTTTTTCCCCATTTCCAGGTGAACTCCTGGAGCGGCTCCATCGAGGTCGGCGTCACCGCCCTGGACCCGGCCGATCTGGATTTCCCCAGCAGTTTCTCATATTTTAACCATTTTTTGTGCGATTTTCACCATTTTTTTACTGTTTTTCACCGTTTTTTCACTGTTTTTCCCCATTTCCAGGTGAACTCCTGGAGCGGCTCCATCGAGGTCGGCGTCACCGCTCTGGACCCGGCCGATCTGGATTTCCCCAGCAGCGTGCATTGCCCATTCTAACCCCGTTTTTTCTCATTTTAACCCATTTTAACCCCGTTTTTCCCATTTTCTCCCCATTTTCAGGTGAACTCTTGGAGCGGCTCCATCGAGGTCGGTGTCATGGCTCTGGACCCGGCCGATCTCGATTTCCCCAGCAGTGCCCCCTTTTTTAACCGATTTTCACCATTTTTTCACCATTTCCTCTCATATTTTCACCATTTTTTCACCATTTTTTCACTGTTTTTCACCATTTTTTCACCATTTCTCCCCGTTTTTAGGTCAATTCTTGGAGTGGCTCCATCGAGGTCGGCGTCACCGCTCTGGACCCGGCCGATCTGGATTTCCCCAGCAGTTTCTCATATTTTAACCATTTTTTGTGCGATTTTCACCATTTTTTCAC
>NW_026630681.1:0-1267 GCF_030028575.1 Malurus melanocephalus
TTCTTGTGCCCTTGGCACTCCAGGGCAGCAGCTGAGATTGTGCATAAACCTTCCAGCTTTCCTCTCTCACAAACACACCCCCTCACTGACCCAAACCACGGCCACAGTGTGTGGCAAGGCTCCAGYCCAAGGCCAGGGCTGAGGAGAACTTTAGGGACAGCTCAGGACATGGATCAATAAAGAGGAAGCCATGCTCAGACTAATTCCTGGTCAGCTCTTGTCTGCTGTGCCTGAAGAAGCCGCACTCCACTCAATGCCTGTCACTATGGAACAGAAGGATGATTTTTAATAATAATATTAATAGTAATATTTAATATAAATAACATTAATATTGATATTAATATTGTTTAATTTTATTATTAAAATTATTGTTATTGTTGTTGCTGCTGTTATTTCAGCTTTAAATCCAATTGGCAGATCAAGTCTTTAGATCCTCTCATTATGCAGGGTCTGGATCTTGAGTAGAACTCTGTGTAAAGGGAGGTGATTCCCACCTTCACCTGACAGAAATGCTGTGCTGCTGTAACTGCTGACAAAGGCTGTGAATAAAGCTCAGGGATGGGGAGAYAAAGCCAGAAAATGATGAATGCCTGGTACTGACAGCACATCTGGACAAGGTGCTGGGAGTTGAGATTTTTGGGCTTTTGAAATCCCCCCAGCAAGGTACATATGTCTGTCTCAATGTGTTCTTATCAGAAGAATTCCCTTTTCCTTTGGGGGACATCTTGGAGGTCATTTGCTCTTTTACTGTATTCTCTAGTGGAGTCTATTTATGGCAGAATGTATTGGAGCTTCATTTTGATTGACTACAAAAAAATTCTTGCCACAGCAATGTGGAACACTCATTTTTTCTCAATGCGTTTTTTTTTGGCCCAAGAATGGCTGAAGCTTCAGTTCTCATTTCTTATCCAGAAAAATGCCCGACATGAATTTCCTCCTCAACCCTTCCTCATTAAGTGACTATTTTTCACTGCCATTTACAGAGTTGTGAGAAATCCCAGTTTCAATGCACAAATTTCAATGGAAGAGCCTATGTCATAGCAATGAAGTCACTGAATGCAAACAGAAATGGAGAAAACAAAAATTACAGCAAAATCAGGTACCACTGTTGCAGCCAGTTGGACAAAAGGCGCCTTTGTGTATTTTTGTTTCTAATGACTATGAGGTTTGAAATAAACAAATTGGAGGAGCTTTTCAAGGTTTTCTAGAGGTTGTGGCAGCCCTTCTCTAAATGCAGGTGGCACTGATTGAAGCATACTTTAGGAAA
>NW_026630682.1:0-1351 GCF_030028575.1 Malurus melanocephalus
CATGAGTTGAGATAAGGAACGGGGAGGAAACACTTGATGGACAAAACAGGCACTACTTAAATTATGAAGTGAATTTATTACTAACAAAGTCAGAGGAGGAGAATGAGAAATAAAATACAACCCTCAAAGACACCGATCTTCTCCCCACTCCCTCCCCCCTTCCCACATACAACAAAGCAGCAGGAACGAAACAGGGTGTGGGGTTGGTCAGTTCAGGTGTGGGGTTGGTCAGTTCAGGGTGTGGGGTTGGTCAGTTCAGGGTGTGGGGTTGGTCAGTGTGGGGTTGGTCAGTTCAGGGTGTGGGGTTGGTCAGTTCAGGGTGTGGGGTTGGTCAGTTTATCACCGGATCCTCTGTGACAGCTGAGGGAGAAGAGTCCTTCCCTTGCGTTGCCGTGGGGTCCCTCCCACGGGAGACAGTTCTCTGTGAACCTATCCGGCGCGGTTCCACTCTCAGGAGCAGCAGTTCACACACATCTGCTGCAGCGTGAGTCCCCCCACGGGCAGACAGTCATCCCAAAACTGCTGCACTGTGGGTCCCTCGTCCCCTGGGTGCAGGCCCAAGGCCAGGCTGTTCCATCTCGGGAKCAAGGCCTCTCTCTCCATGGCTCTCCTGCTGGACACAGCCCCTTCTCAGCATCCGCCCGCTCCGGCGTGGGGACCTCCCTCCTCCACGGGCTGTGGGTGGATCTCTGCACCCTCTGTGGATCCCTTGGGCTGCAGGGGGACAGCCTGCTCCACCATGGTCACCATGGGCTGCAGGGGACAGCCTGCTCCACCATGGTCACCATGGGCTGCAGGGGGACAGCCTGCTCCACCATGGTCACCGTGGGCTGCAGGGGGACAGCCTGCTCCAGCATGGTCACCATGGGCTGCAGGGGGACAGCCTGCTCCACCATGGTCGTCACCACGGTCTGCAAAGGAATCCCAGCTCCGGCGCCTAGAGCAGCTCCTCCCCCTCCTGCACTGACCTTGGTGCCTGCATCCTTCACATATTTCTCAGCCTCCTCCACTGGCAAAACTACTGTGTGCTCCCTTTGTTTTGATTTCTTCTTAAATATGTTTTCACAGAGGCGTAACCACTATCTTTAATTGGCCCAGGTTTGGTCAGTGGCATGTCCATCATCCTCAGAGCCAACAGCAATTGGCTCTGCTGGACATGGTGGAAGCCTCCAGAAGCTTCTCACAGGCACCATCTTTTTGGCCCCCCCACTTCCAAAAACTGGGCCAAGCAAAACCAACACACCGTCCTATGGAACTGGTATCATTAAACCTAAAATATTCATGTACTGGCATGGTTTCATATCTGACTGATAATCTGAGCTTTCTTTCAAAGAGAGAATGTTTCCTCTGT
>NW_026630683.1:0-1266 GCF_030028575.1 Malurus melanocephalus
GGCCACCCAGCTACTGTCCCCGGGCCACCCCTCTGCTTTTCGAGGCCACACCGCTGCCCTTCATGGGGCGACCCCCCTGCCATTCCCCGGGCCACCCGCTACACTCCCGAGGCCACCCYTCTGTCATTCCCAGGGCCACCTCCCTGCTTTTCCAAGGCCACCCCACTGCCATGCTCGTGGTCACCCCGCTGCCATCCCGGGGCCACACCGCTGCTTTTCCTGGGCCACCTCTCTGTCATTCCGTGGCCACCTCACTGCCATTCCGAAGGCCACCTAGCTACTTTTCGAGGCCACCCGTCTGCTCTACCGGGGTGACCTCGCTGTCAATCCCGGGGACATTCCTCTGCCCTCCCTGGCCACTCCCCTGTCATTCCCGAGGTTACCCTGTTACTCGCCCGGGACCACCCCAGTGCCTTTCCCGGGCCACCCCGCTACTCTCCCCGGGCCACTGCCCTGCTTTTCCTGGGCCACCGCTCTGCCCTCCCTGCCCTTCTCCCTGCCTTCCCCGCTGCCTCGTCCTTCCCCTTCCCGCGGCCCCCGCTCGGCACCAGCGCTCAGTGCCCTCCGCTCCTCCCCAAAGCGCACAATCTGGGCTAGCTCCAGCCCCGCCCGGGCTAGCGGCTCCCGCGGGACTCCGGGTTCGGCTTTTTCGGCTCTCTCGGCCCCGCYGCCCACCCAGAGCGCCCCATCCAGGGCAGGACCCGGCTCTGGCAGGAGATGAGAGCCCCAAACTCGGCACAGCCCCGGGGGAGAGGGCAGCTCGGTGTTCTCTGCGTGTCCCCGCGTGTCCCCGAGTGTCCCCGCGTGTCCCCGAGTGTCCCCAGCCAGCTCTGACCCTCCCGTCCCGCCTCCCGCAGGGTCTCCGGCTCGTCCGGCACCATCACTCTGCGCTGCAAGGACCTGCGGGTGCTGCAGCTGGAGATCCCGAGCGTGGAGGAGTGTTTGAACGTGGCCAGCTCTATCGAGGTGAGCCAGCCCGGCACCGGGGCTCGGGGGGAGTCATTGACCGGGGAAACACCGGAACGGGACGGGGCCGGGAGCGGGGAACGGCCCCGGGGTGCGGGAAGCCCTGGGGACACGGCGGGGACACTGCGGGGACATCGTCAGCCCCTGGAGCAGCCCCGGGGTGCGGGGAGCCCTGGGGACACGGCGGGGACACTGCGGGGACATCTGCAGGCGCTGGCCGCCGTGGACTCGGTGTCGATGCTGTACCCGTTCTTCTACCGCCCCCCGGGCCTGAGCCTGGGCCAGGGCTGGCACCTCCAT
>NW_026630684.1:0-1285 GCF_030028575.1 Malurus melanocephalus
ACTCTTGAGCTGCAACGCCAAAGAGTAGTGAAATGCTCTAAGGCACCACCTTTTTTTTCAGCAATTAGGAGCGAGTAGCACGTCCTTCTCTGGAAGGTGCTGATTCCCTCCTTGCCTTCCTTCTGGCAGCTGAGAAGGACAAAGACTGTCCCACATCTATTTTGCAGGCTGGCACCAGTCTGCACCTCTTCTGCCTTTGCAGCACAGCTCCACCCGTGACCCAAAGCTTCAACCACTGCTCACAGCAGAGGACAAAGTCCTCGAGAGCTGCAGAATCTGTGGGGGCTGTTTACATGTATCTCTCCTCTTGTGACAGTGTAGAGTATTCTACAAAGATTTCCAAAAGTCCTAGAAAAAATGAATTTGTCTTTACAAATAGATCGTGGGAATCTGCTTGTAGGTAGAGCCAGGAACTCACAGATAGGGAAGTAGGAGAAGAAATCCTTACTTGTGGAAAATGTTAGTCATCAACACAGACTGCTGCTAAGCCAAGGCTGTTTTAAATTCTGGATTCTAGAGAAAAAGAACAAAGACTCAATGGAATTATGAATAGGGTTCCTTTTTTTCCTTATATATTGCAAAAGAAAGGGGCAAATTAGAGGGAGGCTAGAGCAGGCCCTTGGGGAACACTGTACCTTCTGAGTACATCAGCCAATGAAAGGAAGATGGTGATATGGCAGTGTCGTGGTTTAGAATGCTGGCTAAAAGCCAGGCACTCACAACACCTGTTTATTCGCTCTCCCCCACCACCAGACTGGGTAGAGAAGAGTGAAGGGGGAAAAAACTAACAAAAAGGTTTATGAGTTGAGATAAGGAACGGGGAGGAAATACTTGATGGACAAAACAGGCACTACTTAAATAATCAAGTGAATTTATTACTAATAAGGTCAGAGGAGGAGAATGAGAAATAAAATACAACTCTCAAAGACACCGATTTTCTCTCCACTCCCTCCCCGCTTCCTACCGACTACTAAGCAGCAGGAACGGAACAGGGTGCGGGGCTGGTCAGTTCATCACCAGATTGATCTGCGGCTGCTGAGGGAGAAGAGTCATTCCCTTGCGTTGCTGTGGGGTCCCTCCCACGGGAGACAGTTCTCGGTGAACTTCTTTATTGTGGCTTTACTCTCACGAGCAGCAGGCCACACACATCTGCTGCATCTGATTCCCCCCATGGGCAGACAGTCATGTTTAAACTGCTGCACCATGGGGTCCCTCGTTCACTGGGTGCAGGCACAAGGCCAGGCTGTTCCATCTCGGGAGCAAGGCCTCTCTCTCCATGGGTCTC
>NW_026630685.1:0-1295 GCF_030028575.1 Malurus melanocephalus
AAAAAAAAGGATGCCCAAGGAATTATTTGGATTTTTGGAGGATTCGCTCAAGGATTCGACGGACAAAGTTTTGCAGGTGATGGATAAATCCTTATCCTGAGGATTTTGGGGATTTTCAGCTTTAAAATTGGGGAATTTGGGGATTTTCAGCCCAAAAAAATGGGGAATTTTGGGATTTTCAGCCCAAAAATGTGGATTTTGGGATTTGCAGCCCAAAAAATGGGGAATTTTGGAATTTTAAGGCCTAAAAATGGGGAATTTTGGGATTTTAAGGCATAAAAATGTTTTTTTGGAGGGATTTCCAGGCCCAAAATTGGGAATATTTGGGATTTGAGCCCCAAAATGGAGATTTTTGGGATTTGCAGCCCCAAAATTTGGGGATTTTGGGATTTCCAGCCCCAGAAATGGGGGGTTTTGCCATTTCGAGCCCCAAAAATGGGTTTTTGGGGGATTTCCAGACCCAAAATGGGGGATTTTTGGGATTTCCAGGCTAAAAATTGGAGATTTTTTTGGATTTCCAGCCCTAAACTGGGGAATTTTGGGATTTCCAGCCCCAAAATTTGGGGATTTGGGGGATTTCCAGTCCCTAAAATGAGGGGTTTGGGGATTTCCAGTTCCAAATTGGGGATTTTTAGGATTTTCAGCCCCAAAATTGGGAATTTTGGGGATTTGAGCCCCCAAATGGGAGATTTTTGGGATTTCCAGCTCGAAAATGGGGATTTTGGGGATTTCCAGACTAAAAATTGGAAATCTGGGGGGTTTGAGCCCCAAAATGTGAGATTTTTGGGATTTGCAGCCACAAAATTGGGGATTTTTGGGATTTCCAGCCCCAAAAATGGGGGATTTTGGGATTTCCAGACTAAAAATTGGGAACTTGGGGGATTTCCAGCCCCAAAGTGGGGGGCGGGTTTTGATTTTCACCTCAAAAATCGTGAATTTTGGGGATTTTCAGCATAAAAATTGGGGGATTTTTAGGATTTCCAGCCCCGAAAATTGGGGATTGTGGCATTTCCAGCCCCAAATTGGGAGATTTTTGCCATTTCCAGCCCCAAAAATGGGGAATTTGGAGATTTCCAGTCCCAAATTGGGAGATTTTGGGGGATTTTCAGCCCTAAAATGGGGATTTTGAGATTTCCAGCCTCAAAATCGGGTTTTTTGGGATTTCCAGCTCCAAAAATGGGAGATTTTGGGATTTGCAGCCCCGAAAATTGGGGATTGTGGCATTTCCAGCCCCAAATTGGGAGATTTTTAGGATTCCCAACCCAAATTGGGGAATTTTTGGGATTTCCAGCCCC
>NW_026630686.1:0-1265 GCF_030028575.1 Malurus melanocephalus
TAAAAACCCCAAATTTTTGCCTAAAAACTTCATTTTTTTTTCCCAAATCCCATTTTTTTTCCAAAATTCCCACTTTTTCACCCCAAAACCCTTTTCCCCTTAAAAATCCACCATTTTGCCCCCAAAATCCCCAATTTTTCCCCATAAAACTCACGTTTTTACTCATAAAACCTCCATTTTTTGCCCTAAAATCCTCATTTTTTCACCTAAAAACTTCATTTTTTTTTCCCCAATTTTCCCAAAATCCCCATTTTTGAGCCCAAACCTCGAGCACGAGCCAGGTGGAGGCGGTGACGAGCAGAGGGAGGAGATGGAGGGGGTCGGGAGAGGCCAAAATTCCCATTTCCACCCCAAAATCCCCATTTTTTGCTCTAAAATCTCCATTTTTTCACCAAAATTCTCCATTTTTTCCCCCAATTTTCCCAAAATCCCCATTTTTCACCCCAAATCCATTTTCTGTCCAACAACCCCAACTTTCCCCCGTAAAATCCCCATTTTTTCCCCCCTAAAATCCACATTTTTAAACATAAAATCCCCATTTTTTCACCTAAAATCCTCATTTTTTCACCTAAAAACTTCATTTTTTTTTTCCCAATTTGCCCAAAATCCCCATTTTTCAGGCAAAACCTCGAGCACGAGCCAGGTGGAGGCGGTGACGAGCAGAGGGAGGAGATGGACGGGGTCGGGAGAGGCCAAAATTCACAATTTCCCCCCCAAAATCCCTAAATTTTCACCTAAAATCCTCATTTTTTCACCAAATTTCTCCATCTTTTTCCCAATTTTCCCAAAATCCCAATCTTTTACCCCAAAATCCCTTTCCCCTCCAAAGTCCCCATTTTGCTCTCTAAAATCCCCATTTTTCACTGTAAAATTCACGTTTTTTAACGTAAAATCCCCATTTTTTGCCCTAAAATCCTCATTTTTTCACCTAAAAACTTCATTTTTTTTTTCCCAATTTGCCCAAAATCCCCATTTTTCAGCCCAAACCTCGAGCACGAGCCAGGTGGAGGCGGTGACGAGCAGAGGGAGGAGATGGAGGGGGTCGGGAGAGGCCAAAATTCACATTTTCCCCCCCAAAATCCCCAAATTTTCACCTAAAATCTTCATTTTTTCACCAAATTTCTCCATTTTTTTTTCCTGAATCCCAATTTTTTCACCCTAAACCCACTTCCCTTCGAATAATCCCAACTTTTCCTCCTAAAAACCCCATTTTTCCCCATAAAATCCCCATTTTCCCCATAAAATCCCCATTTTTTGCCCTAAAA
>NW_026630687.1:0-1351 GCF_030028575.1 Malurus melanocephalus
GTATCTTGGGATAAACTTTCAGTTATTTCCTAAAAAGGCAGAGGAATGTGACCAAAAAGCTGCTGCCCCCCTACAGAATGTCCCACACCAAAAACGGCACCCACGACCTCTAACAGCAGCACCCACAGATGTCCGGCACACACTGGCCAAGGACACTGCCCATTGCCAGGACACTGCCAGAATACTGTCAACTGCCAAAACACTGCCAGGACACTGCCCACTGCCAGCCCAAGGACACCCACTGCCCATTGCCCACTGCCCACTGTCCACCCACTGCCCACTGCCCACTGCCAGAACACTGCCCACCCCCAGGACACTGCCAGGACACTCACTGCCCACTGCCCACTCACTGCCCACCCCCAGGACACTGCCCACCCCCAGGACACTGCCCACTGCCAGCCCAAGGACATGCACTGCCCACTGCCCACTGCCAGGACACTGCCCATTGCCAGGACACTCAGTGCCCACTGCCAGGACACTGCCAGGACACTGCCAGGACACTGCCAGGACACTGCCCGCTGCCCATGCACTGCCCACTGCCAGGACACTGCCAGGACACTGCCCACTGCCAGACCACTGCCCACTGCCCACTCACTGCCCACTGCCAGGACACTGCCAGGACACTGCCCACTGCCCACTGCCAGCCCAAGGACACTGCTCACTCCAGGACACTGCCCACTCACTGCCCACTGCCCACCCACTGCCCACTGCCCACTGCCAGAACACTGCCCACCCCCAGGACACTGCCAGGACACTGCCAGGACACTGCCCACTGCCAGGCCAAGGACACTGCCCACTGCCAGGACACTGCCCACTGCCAGGACACTGCCCACTGCCAGCCCAAGGACACCCACTGCCCACTGCCCACCCAATGCCCACTGCCCACCCACTGCCCACTGCCAGGCCAAGGACACCCACTGCCCACTGCCAGAACACTGCCCACCCCCAGGACACTGCCAGGACACTCACTGCCCACTGCCAGGCCACTGCCCACTGCCAGGCCACTGCCCACTGCCAGGCCACTGCCCATTGCCAGGACACTCACTGCCCACTCACTGCCCACTGCCAGCCCAAGGACACCCAGTGCCCATTGCCCACTGCCAAGACACCCACTGCCCATCCCAGGACACTCACTGCCCATCCCAGGACACTGCCCAGCTGGGGGAAGCCTGCCTCTCCTGGTAACCATGGCATAAAAAGCTTCAAGGCATAAAAATGTCCACCAGGAGGAAAAGGAAGAGCTTTCACTGAAAAAGAAAATCCTACAGTGAGATTTAAGTTTTTTAACAGCCTGTGAGAGATTTTGAACAGCTTTTGGAGCTTTCTGAACTCTGAAGTCTGCCTTAAGCTA
>NW_026630688.1:0-1288 GCF_030028575.1 Malurus melanocephalus
AATGCAGGAAGAATCTTCAGATTAGCACACAGAAAACCTCTTCCCGTGTAACACTGGCTATTGAAAGCAGCAGAAGCAAGCTCTCTGGCTAAGGGCTGGGCTCTCTTCGACTAATCTGCATCATGTTGGTTTATTTTTCAGGAATGCTGTGGCAGTACTTCAAAATGGAAATTTTTATCGTAGATGTAAGCACTTTGGGACCATTCCCTGTGTATAACAAACTTGTTTGTGGGACTATACCCTTAACMCTGTATTGGGAGGTGCAGTTATACACACGTGGAATACAGTGAACAAAGCATTTCCAGAAGAGGTACAAAATTAAAATCTTATTTTCTAAAAAGTAAAAACCAGTGRATGCAGTTAATTTTCTACTCTTAATACAGCTCTGAATTAAAAATAAACATTGTTGTATTTAACAATTACTGCCTAGAGAGATGAAAAGCAGGCAGTTGCTGAGGAAGTTCAGTGGTGAAAAAAGAATTATAATTAAAATCTGTGACTGCTTTTTTAAAATTTGAACAGCTTCAAATTTTATCAAAATCAAGCTTAAAAGAAAGAAAAAATCCAACTTAAAAAAATTAAAGGAATCAGTTGTCTTTCAGCCTCTTTCTGAGAGTACATAAAAATTCTGAGTTTTGCTTCTGATCAGTAAGGCAAATTGAACTGAAAAAAAAAAAAAAAAGAGGGAGATGACTCAACAGAGCAAGGGTCAGTTCTGAAACACCTTAATTTTTTATAGAGATGAAAACAACCAGCAAGAAACCTCGTTGCGGTTTCTGAAAACCACGTGTTTATTAACTATATGAAAGAYATAATCAAACTCTCATTTTGCTTATACAACATACCTCACCAGAATGGACAAAATAGTTACCTCTGAAGAAAAAAAAAATCAGAAACACATCATTTATATGTCTTTTTTATTTATGAGATAAGCCTTATCAGAAGATGTGGTATTGCATATCACAATAATGTATTCACTTCTGAGCATGCAATATTTTAAACAGACATGAAAGACTAAATGCACTTATTATTTTAGCATTGTTACTAGTTTTTAACAGTAGATTTGCTTATGTTTGAATTTGTACATACATTTCATTGTTACACTTGGCGTACACCGATATTTTTAATAGAGCAAAAACACACATTAAAATATAACATGCCATCATACCATTTTAAAATATCTAGTTGAAATATTATATATCAGAAAAGGAAAAAAACATACAAATCTTACCCACATACTGGAATGCTAATGTGCATCCATCAAAGGGCTACACATTCATAGTAAAGG
>NW_026630689.1:0-1325 GCF_030028575.1 Malurus melanocephalus
TGTCTCTGTCTTCTCCCTTCCTCTGTGAGGCTTCCTGCCGGGGCAGCAGGGATCTTCGGTCGGCTTCCTCGCTCTGCTCACTCTGTCCACTGCATTGCGCAGCAATGATGGACGGCTGAGGGTGATCACGTCACGGTCACCAGAACAACACGAGGGAATAGCGGGGTGTTCACACCATGACCAATCTGATCAATGTGAGCCAGGTTTACAACTTTGCTCCTACTTTATATAGATTTGAAGGTCACATGGCCGTTTGACTTTCTGTGCTTCTGAAAACCTAAAGGCAGGATTGCTCACGTCTGTTCTCTGCAAAAAAATTCTCTGCCCTATTGGACCAGCTTTTTGGGCTGAAACAAACTGTTATTTCATCTCTCACAGGCATCTACCCAGAGATGGGATGGAGCTTTATATGAACCAATGAAATTTTTAAATTGCCACAATAATTGCTGAGATTGTCAATTTATTAATGCTGGTGAATTGTTTGTACTTTCATCACAAGTGACTTGTAAAGAGACCCAACAAGACACATTAGTCAAAGAATTTTTGGAAATAAAAAATAAAGATGCAGGAAAATCTCCTGTGAATGTAAAAATTTTTCCTAACAAAAATTTTTCTGAACAATTTTTTTTTTCCATATTTGAAATCATGTTAACGTTCCCAGCTCTGCCTTGCGAGGTTTTAGAAGAATTATGACTTGGCTACAGTTCAGCAACTTGTTTGTATTTTCATCACAAGTAACTTATTGGAAGGCCAAACATTAGTCAAAGTATTTTATTCATGTTGGGAAAGTGAAAAAAAAAAAAAAAACAAAAAAAAACCCAACAAAAAACATGAAGGAAAATCTCCTGTGCATATAAAATTTTTCTGAAGACAACTCTTTCCATATTTGAAATCATGTTAACCTTCCCAGCTCTGCCTCGGGAGGTTTTAGAAAAATTAAGACTTGGCTACGTTCTGCCAGAGTTCATAAGGAAATAACTAAAAACTTTTAACAAGACACAAAAAAAAAATCCCTGAGGAATGGTTGAGTGCACCATCCTCAGATGGGTTTTGGAAAAAATCGTAGTGGAGAAACGGCATTTTTGGGTGCACTTTGTCCAGCTGGGAGCCCGTGCACAGGGTGTACAGCAGGTACCAGTCCTACTCCGTGGGCAGCTGGCCACCAGAGGGGTGGAGAAAGCACATCTGCCCCTGCAGCTGCTCCCCGGGGCACGGGCACTCCAGCGCCACACGGATGTGCCCGGCTGGCGACCCCTCCMTGGTGTCCGGGCTGAAGGAGTGTCCGGGCGGTGGCCGCAGGATGACCAGCAGGTGGTAGGCGGTTC
>NW_026630690.1:0-1294 GCF_030028575.1 Malurus melanocephalus
GTGCCCTCTGGAACCCGGCTCTGCCAGAGCTCCCACCGCTGTCCCCGAGCCACGAGGGAACCACGGCCGGGCCTCCYGGAGAGCCAGGAAAGGCTTTTAACGGCTTGGCTGGAAAAATGGAAACAAACGAAGTTGACAGACAAGTGTCCGGGTTTATGGCAGCGTCCGCTGACAGGAGGGAGATTGGCTGTCGGGGGCTTGATGGAGACGGATCCTGATGGGAGCGGGATGAGGAGATGGATAACCTTGATGGAGGATGCTCCGGCGGCGTTCTTCCAAAATAATTTGGTTTTTATTTGTTTTCCTTTGGGGCGGGGGGAGGGATGCGGAGCCCCACAGTCCGTGGAGTTTTTTCCTAAATAGATTTGCTAAATAAGTAATGAGGAGGATCCATATTTTATTTATATCCCACTTCTCCGTGTGGCGCTGGAGGTGTTTTACACCGGGCCGCTCCCTCCCTTTTAGCACGGACAAACTCCAAAGAGAGCTCGTGAGATGGAGATGGATTTGTGGGGATATTTGGATGCTGAGCAGAAGGACGGGCAGCGGGATGTGCTGGAACTGCTCCTCCTGATGGACTTAATGGGCACCTTGGTGCTTTGTGAATCCAACTGGAAGCGTCTTTGCATCTGGAAGCACCTGAGGAATTCTGGTGGGGGCTGTCTCTGGCTCTGAGGAGCTCAGAGGGATCCTAAAAACCCTGGAGGACACTCCAGGGCACCCAGGGGGATGCTCCAGGGCACCCATGGGGGCATTCCAGGGTCCCTGGGAAAGAGGGTGTGAAATCCACCTGTGTCCACTTATCCTTCTGAAACAGTTTTTGAAACTTGGGGGGATCTGGGTGTGTCTGGGAGCAGAATGGGTCCTGTCCAGCATCCCCAGACAGCCCAAGAGGGGTGTCCTTGCTCAGGGATGTGGCTGGGAAACACACGTGTAACCAAAAATCCCACAGGATTTCTCCTGTTCTCCCCAAACTATGTCCTCTCCAGAGCCGGACATGGCCCCACAGCAGCTCCAGGGCTTTGTGTTATTCCCATCACTGCTCTCCAAGATTTCGACAAAGCGGAATGATTCTTTAACACAAATCATTGTTTAATTTATCCTCGGATCAGAGGTGAAAAAAATCCCTGAAAAATGGGAGGGTGGGATTTTCCCTGCGACCGTCCGTCTGTCCATCCTGGGCATCTGTGGATAGCAGGACATGTCGCTGTCCCCGTCCCTGTCTCCTCCAGTGCGAGCCCCTGACTGCCCCTTCCCAACATATCCCATCCATCACCCCCCGGGCACCCCAAAA
>NW_026630691.1:0-1318 GCF_030028575.1 Malurus melanocephalus
AAAGTATTTCTGCATGCGGAAGGCAGCAATTTCTAGAGCAACATTGTGCATAACAGGCTATCACATATAAAGTCACAAATCGTTGGGACGGAGTATCGGGAAGTCAAGTTGTAATGACACATTTTAACCTTATTACTGGAATTGCAACAACAGTTACTCGCATTATTCTCTCAGAAATGTTGTAGCAAGTGCTTCYGAATAAAATGCTGGCTTTGCATCTCTGGTGCCATGTTGGTCACAGCTGCTCCTGCTTAGAGGGGAATGGGTTTTCAGTACTTAGGGGATTAATAAGGGAAGACAAACCATCCCAGTTAATTAGCCCTGACATGTAAACTTCCTGAGAGCATGCTGATGATAATATGAAAGTCATTAGAGAGTGCAGAGAAGYAATACAAAGGCAAAAGTTGTGGGATCACTCAGTATTGATTGCAGAATGGTCTCTGTACTCTTTTTTTTTTTTTTCAGTAAGGAGAGCACTGTGGAGTGGCTCAACAGCATTCCGAAAGTTGATGGCTCTTTTGGGCCATTTAACAGAACAAAATACTTATCAGTTGATAAAGTTGTTATGACTACAGGTAGAACAAAGCATCTTCGGTGAGCATAAATATTAGCTGGATTTTAATTCATAAGAATATTTACTTAGCATYTAATCCATATAAAATAAGTTACAAACCTAAGTTACAGCTGTGCCAGGTCATGCCTGTATGTTTGTTAAATACCTCCAGAAGCCTTGAAAGCTTTCCTTTCCAGAAAACACTTTAAGAGCCCAAAGTCAGAGGTAAACTAAACATTAGGGCTTTGCACAGAGATGAGTGTAAGAACTTCTACAGCCTCCAGTATTACACCTACTGTAGCTGAATACTGTTCAGTCACTGCAATTTACCGTGCTTGAATTACTCCTTAGCTTTCTCCTGGGGGATTAATATCTGTTACAGCCACATCCTGATTTCCTGTGCAAAGTGCTTTTGGGATAACAACCCCCTGTCATCCTTCATAGCAAAGAACAGATCAAAGGCAGTGTCTCTTGACATGCATCCACTTGTATGCTATTCCATCAACACTCTTGTGCTCGCTGTCACTCAGTGCTCTATCCTGTTCCAGAAAACTAAGGAATTTAATAATAGTATAGACATTGTCTGCCAAAATACTGCGAAGAAATATGAATCTTCTAAGCTTTTAAATGCCTGTTCTGCAGGTTTTTTTTCAAAATCATTTCCCTGATCACACCACCTTCTGGAGTTTTACTTTGTACCTTTTTCTTTTTCTTTTTTTTTTTTTTTTTTTTTTTTTTTTTTTTTTTTTTTTTTTTTTTTTTTTT
>NW_026630692.1:0-1275 GCF_030028575.1 Malurus melanocephalus
AGCAGGAATATAGAAGATTTAAGCAGAGTTGTCACACTGAAGACACAGTACCAACCCACGGCTTGGACAGGAGCACTCTTCGCTGGGTTAAGAACAGGCTAGAAGGCCGGCCCCAGAGGGTGGTGGTGAATGGTGCTGCATCCAGCTGGCAGCCAGTCACCAGTGGTGTCCCTCAGGGSTCTGTACTGGGACCAGCTCTGTTTAATATTTTTATTGATGATATGGATGAGGGTATTGAGTCTTTCATTAGTAAATTTGCAGATGACACTAAACTGGGAGCGTGTGTCAATCTGTTGGAGGGTAGGAGGGCTCTGCAGAGAGACCTGGAATGGTTGGATACATGGGCTGAATCCAATAGGATGAAGTTTAACCAGTCCAAGTGCTGAGTTCTGCATTTTGGCCGCAACAACCCCCTGCAACGCTATAGGCTGGGATCAGAGTGGTTGGAGAGTGCCCAGGCAGAAAGAGACTKGGGGGTACTGGTCGACAGCCRACTCAACATGAGTCAGCAGYGTGCCCAGGTGGMCAAAAAGGCCAATGGTAYCCTGGCCTGTATCAGGAATAGTGTGGCCAGCAGGAGCAGGGAAGTCATCCTTCCCCTATACTCAGCACTGGTGAGGCCGCACCTTGAGTTCTGTGTCCAGTTCTGGGCCCCTCAGTTCAGGAAGGAYGTGGAGACACTTGAGCGTGTCCAGAGGAGGGCAACAAGGCTGGTGAAGGGCTTGGAACACAAGCCCTATGAGGAACGGCTGAGGGAGCTGGGGTTGTTTAGCCTGGAGAAAAGGAGACTCAGAGGTGACCTTATCACTCTCTACAACTTCCTGAAAGGTGGTTGTAGTGAGGTGGGGGTTGGTCTCTTTTTCCAGGCAACAACTGACAGAACGAGAGGACACAGTCTCAAGTTGCGCCAAGGAAAATACAGGTTAGATATCAGGGGAAACTTTTTTACAGAAAGGGTGATAAAATATTGGAATGGCCTGCCTGGGGAGGTGGTGGAGTCACCATCCCTGGACGTGCTTAAGAAGAGATTGGATGTGGCGCTCGGTGCCATGATTTAGTTTAGTTGAGGTGTTAGGACAGAGGTTGGACTCGATGATCTTGAAGGTCTCTTCCAACCTGGTACTTCTGTGATTCTGTGATTCTGTGATAGTGTTGGTTTAGTTGTTGGTTGTCTGGGACAGTCGAATTGTTGCCTTCACCTCGGCTGATGCAGTGCCAGTGGTGTCAGCAAGAGATGCTTTGACTGCAGATCCACTGCTAAGATGTTTTTATTTT
>NW_026630693.1:0-1355 GCF_030028575.1 Malurus melanocephalus
TTGAAAGCCACGTACAGGAAGCGCAGCTCCGCAAATTTCTCCGCGTATTTCACCAAGGTCGAGGTTTTTCCTGTTCCTGAGAGGAAAATCGGGAGTGGAATGGTCAGTTTTGTTAGAAATTTTGTTATAATGTATAAAACTTGTATTTTATATATTTAATATATTTTATATATTTATTGTATATATGTTATACACTTACTTTATATACAGGTTTTATATACTTTATATATTATTTTATATAATCTTATTTTATATATTTACTTTACACATATTTTTATATACATTTTATATACATTATACATTTACTTAATATATTTCATAATTTATAAATTTATTTTATGGATTTTATATATTTTGTATATTTATTTAATATATTGGATGTATTTTATATATTTTGTATATTTATTTAATATATTTGATGTATTATTTTACATATTTATTTTGTATTTTTATATATTTATTTTATATATTTTCTGTATTTGTTTTATATATTTATTTTATATACTTTATATATTCATTTTATATATTTTATATATTTATTTTATGTATTTATTTTATATATATATTTTATATACGTTACATATTTATTTTATATATTTTATATCTTTATTTTGTAAATTTATTCTATATAGTTTGTATATTTTATAAATTTATTTTATATAATTTGTAAATTTATTTTATATATTTTATATATTAATGTTATGTTTTTATATATTTATTTTATATATTTTATTTATTTAATCTATTTATTTTATATATTTTATTTGATTTTTTTTCTTAAATCTCTCGTTGCTGCTGTCTAAATTTCAATATTCCACTTGATACACGGATTGCAGAGAATCGGGGAATTATTGACGTTGGAAAAATTCTGTAAGGTCAGACCTTTGGGAACTGCTCCAAGGATCCCATTTTCCATGGGATCAGCCCTGGATCCCTTTTTATGGGGTCAGCCCTTCAGGAACAGATTTTCTCCAGCCAGGATCCCTTTTCCATGGGGTCAATCCTGGATCCCATTTCTCAATGGGGTCAAGTCCTTTAGGAACTGGTCCCATTTCCCATGGAGTCAGCCCTGGATCCCTTTTCCCATAGGGTCAAGTCCTGCAGGAACTGCTCCAAGGATCCCTTTTCCATGGGCTCATTCCTGGATCCCTTTCCCATGGGGTCAATCCTGGATCCCATTTTTCCATGGGGTCAGCCCTGGATCCCTTTTTCCATGGGATCAGTCCTTGAGAACGGCTTCCTGGATCCCTTTATTTCATGGGGTCAGCCCTGGATCCCATTTTTCCATGGGGTCAGCCCTGATCCCTTTTCCATGGGGTCATTCCAGGATCCCTTTTCCCATGGGGTCAGTCCTG
>NW_026630694.1:0-1248 GCF_030028575.1 Malurus melanocephalus
TCCATGAGGTATCTGGAGTATCCTCATGATGAGCAAACACTGGTAAAGTGAACAAGGATCTTAGACAGCTGAAATAACGCAAATTTAGCCAAAACTGAGACTTTTGATATTGATCCTGCCCATGGAAAAAGGTTATACTGGGAAAATTCCAACCAACTTGGGTTCATCTTTTCAGAGAGCTCGGCCATGCTGCAGAGCAAAGGGGAGGCAGATCCTGAAGTTCAGATCCTCCAGGGTCAGAAGCAACTCCCAGTCACACTCAATTTGAAAATAGTTCTCCAAGCAGGTGTTAGGAATGAAGGAGCTCAGTCTGAGCACCAAGGAAAGGCTGCACACCTTGACAAGCACCATATTAAAAAAATATTAAAAAAAAAAATAAAAAAAAAAATAAAACCCAGGCAAATTACTCAGCATCCAAACTGAACACAGCACCCTGAAGCTCAGCCATGAGGGCTCCTGTATTTTTCCTTTCCTGCTGACTATTCCTGTTTCCAACCACAACCTTTCCACTCATATAATTAATAAAACAAGGAGCCCAAAGAAAGAGCATTCATTATACAACATAGATTTATCTCACAACATAAATCACTGATCAGTGGTTACAATCAAAGSCTTAAATAATTTTAATTAAAAGCAAGTTATGCTGAGGCCATTCCCTGCCATTTAACCTGAGAGTTGAAACTCTCCCTTTATCTTCAACCATTCACTTCAGAGTTTTCTACATTTGATTTTGGGAATTTTCTAGGTTTCATTTTTGGGGATCCTCATTGTCCCCCACCCCCATTTCATCTTTCATCATATATACTTTTTACAACCAAATCTTTGAAAGTCTGAACTTTGGTAGTACAGAGTAAAGTAAATACCCTCCTAAGGTCTTTCTAGCTTGTATTTTATAATTATTTAAATAATATTATTTTTTAGCATAATCATGCTAAAATGATAGCATGGATTTGAATTCCTAAAAGCAGAACGATTTGATTATTGGAAGTAAAATATTTTCATTTTATTCTGTTTAGTGTATATTTTCAGCTTAACCAGGCAGAGACAAAAAAACCCCAAAAAATAAATAGTACACACTATAGAGAACTGAGAAAACTGCTATTAAACTACTAAACTCACCTAAAAGCCAGACAATGTTATTATTTTTGGTCAAAGGCGAAGACATGAGGTGTAAAATACAGCATTAAAAGTGAAAATTGGACATTACAGATTTGCATTAATTTCTCTAAGGAAGAAGTTGCACCAGAT
>NW_026630695.1:0-1350 GCF_030028575.1 Malurus melanocephalus
CATGTGCTGCAAAGCAGCTGCCTCACCTCCATGTCAGCCGTGGAGCCAAGAGCAATTCTGTGCCGTGTGGGACTCGGAGAGCAGGGGAATCCCTTGGGTGTCTGTAATCGGCGCTGTTGCGGTTTGCAGAGGTGCTGCAGGGCTTGATCCCAGGAACGCCACGGCGTGTCTTACGCACGGTGAAATAAATATCCCCATTAAGAGCGGTAACAAGGATGGGTTCGGCTGAGCTCGGCTCGGCTCGGTTCTCCTGAGCTCGGTGCCGCAGGAATGCCTTGCAATCGCTGCTCCATCCCGCCGGGGCTTTGAAGTGCGGCGATGCTGTGGGATGTGCCCGAGGTGTCACTGTGAGTGTCTTTCGGGAGAAAGCCACCAAGGATTTTTGGAAGCAAATAAAGTTCCGGTGTCCTGTCAGTGTCTTTGCCTCTCGTGACTGTGGCGGTTTCCGGGGGTGGGGAATGAATTTCATGTGGAGCTTCTGCTGCTGCTCTTGCTCGTGTGTCGGAATTCAGCCGATTCCTCGACACTTTACCCAGGCGGGAATGCGAGCGCAGCTGAATTTCCGTGCGCCTGAGCCGGGCTGGGTGCGGCTGGGCTCGGCTGCGCTGAGTTCGGTTCGGCGGAGCTCGTCTGGCTCGCTGCGGTGCGGCTGGGCTCGGCTGAACGCGGCCGGGCTCGTGTGAACTCGGCTGCGCTCGGCTCAGCTGCCTCGGCTCGGCTCGAGTCGCTTCGGTGCCTCAGAACTCGCTCGAACTCGGCTCGGTTCGCCTGAAATTCACTGCGTTCAGCTGATCATCGCCTGGGACGCTGGGTTGCTCCCGGCTCCTGCCTCTGCAGGCGCTGGATATTCCGGCAGAGATGAAAAAAGTAGGATTTAGCTTGCCTGAAGGCATTTCCACTGCTAATTTCCCGGCTTCTGTTGGAAACGCCTGGGAGGGTGTGCAGAGTCTGGGAATTAGCCCATGAAGGGTGATCTTTAAAGCAGTTGGAACGCTGCACTCGTGACATGTTTGTTTCTCTTGGAGTCCCTAAAAGCAGTTTGAAGGATATTTTTTGTTTAGTATTTTAAAGTTTCCTCTAGCTTATCGTGTCGGCACAACTACCTCTCCGGAGCTGCAAGGGAGATCCAGTGAGTGAGATGAGACTCTGAAAGCTCTGAACAYGACTAGAAATCCAGCTTTCAAGTTGAATAAAAAACACCTTATACCCAGTGAAACCAAAACCATACTAAATGTCACTCTTCTTTTGTAGACCTCTGGGCTTAGTAGCGTTACATACTGGTTTGGGAACAGCCAGAATCACACTCCCGCAATCCTGGGAAGTTCTGGCTCTGGAGAGCCTGCTGCTGGC
>NW_026630696.1:0-1293 GCF_030028575.1 Malurus melanocephalus
CAGACCCTTTCAAAGGTGCTGCTTTGCAGGATGCACTTCACGTTTTTCCGTGTTGTGGACAGGGCCACGCTCCTTGTTCCTACACTTGCCATTTCTAACTTGGCTGTCTGAAATGCCTCATGCGGTCCCGTTCAGCAAGTAATTTGGATCAATCTGAGATCTTCACAGAATGGGTCAGTTTGAAAGGGACCACAGTGGGTCRCTGGGCCAACCTCTGTGCTCAGCCAGGGCCATCTCAGAGCACATGGCACAGAACAGTGTCCCGATGCTTCTGAATATAACCACCTGTGGATGGAGACCCCACAACATCTCTGCGACATCTGTTCCAGATCTGTCGTTATTATTTATAGTATTTATATTACTTATATTCCATTCATCTTTTGCCGTATGCAGCTGTTATAAGCTCCGATGCGATCACTTTCAGGAAGTAGGAGTGCTTTGGTGGCAGTGGAGCGGTGCCGGTGGGCTCTCGGGAGCGGARCAGGCGCACGGAATGTCCCAACAGCACACGCTGCCCCGGCTCGGGCCCGGCTCTGCGGAGCTTTGCGGTCGGTATTTGTGGAGCGGAACCTCCATCTGCTGAGAAGCACCGCTCCCTTCACTCAGMGCTCCGGSCCCGCTCCGCCCCAGCCCGGCCCGCCCCTCCCGTGAGCTCATCCCGCCGACGCGCCTGCCCGGGCTGGGCCGCGCCGCCGAGCCCGAGCCGAGGGGCTGGGCCGCCGCTGCYGAGACCTCCCTGGCTCCCCTTCTCCCTCTGTCCTTCGCCCCGAGCCCGGCCGGGCCGGGGGCCGCGGGGGTCGGCGAGCGCGGAGCCGCCGGTAAAACTTTCTGCCGGGGGAGCGTGTGCGGGCATGTCGGGCAGGCACGGGCCGGGACCGGGAGCGGGAGCGGGACCGGGAGCGGGGCGGGGACTGGGGCTGGGGTCGGAGCAGGGGCACGGCAGGGCGTGGAGGGGCGCCGCCCGGGGTGCCGGGGGTGCTCTCGGCCCGGGGGTGCTCACACCGGGGGTGGCGGGGCTGGGGCCGGGCCGGTCCGCGGAGGCGCTGGCGGGGCGGGGCCCGGCCGGGATTTCCGCCTCCCCGGCCCGCCCTGTCATAGTTCTGTGGTTGGGGAGGTTTTCATGCCTTTAATAGTAAAGACTGGGGAGAGGGGGGAGGAATGCCGCTTTCTGGAAAACTTGGTTTGTTGGTGGTGTTTGGTTTTGGTGTCGGAGGATGGGGAAGAGCTGCCGAGAACGGGAACACGGCCCGGGCAGAGCGGTGTGGGGTTCGGCGTGCACGGGCACCGGTGACA
>NW_026630697.1:0-1261 GCF_030028575.1 Malurus melanocephalus
TCAGCAGCGCCTTTGGATGCTTGTTGAACAGATATTCTTAATATATATTCGTTATACCCCATGCCAGGTTCATTGGAGATAACTCTTGCCTTTCACGCATGTAACTCGGTTACGAAGTTATTCCCTCTATACGGAGTTACAGCATTTTTATTAATTTAATTTCTAAAATATCATTTGCATTTTCTTAAAAATGTATGCGCATAACTTCGCCTACCCATTTTTTAGTTATGGTCTCTGCTGTTATCTTGTATCATAAACAGTTCATAAAACGCTTTTCTGGTGGTCATTTCCCAATCATCTTCCCTTGGCTTCTGGTCAACTTTTTCTGGTTGCTAAAGTGGATAAAAGAGGCTTGTCCCACAATAAAATACTCTTTTCCACTTTCTTTTTTCCGTGTATCTTTGTGTTTGTTATTTTGTGTTGCTGTTTTCCCAACAGCGATGTGCAGATACCGGGCGGGACGGGCCGGCATCACCCCGGCTCCAGACACGGCACTCCCGATCCCCCGTTTTGGGAACCGCCGGTCGATTCCAGCAGGGAATAGAGAGAGATGTGTCACCGAGAACCGGCTGCCTGTTTGCAGAGGGTTCACCACGGTGTATCTCAGGATCCCTGGCTGTTCCCGAACCGCGCACCGGGACCGGGACGGAGCCGCCCTCGCTGCCGACCCTGCACATCGCTGCTCCCGGGGCAGCGACGGGTTCTGCGCTGGCGGACCCAAGCAGCCACCGCGTCCACTTTCCAAACCCAAGTTGCATCCAAATGCAACCCAACTAATGAAATCTGTTTTTGAACAATGAAATCAGGATCGGGCAGCGGCGTCTTTGCGCGGGGTGAGTCCCGGCATGCAGCGCGGGTGCATCTCATTTGCATGGACACGCCCCCTCATCGCTCGGGGTGCCGATATTTTCGCTCCGTGCGGCTCTTTCTGCAGTGCTGGGAGATTTTTGGCCCCGTACCCGCGGCTCAGGCTCCGCGCTGGGGCACAAGGCGTCTCTGGTCCCTCCTCACTGCATCCCGGCTCTCCCTCTGACCCTTCTTTCCTGCCTGGGGATGGACAATGTATAAACAATCCGCAGTTGAAACCCTTCCACCCGCTCTCCTCTTTCCTCGCCATCCCTTTGTTAGGAAAATTAATTTATAACTACTAGAGGTTTATGTTTAAAAAGGAAATAGAGGAGTCTTGTAATTTTATTCATCAATAAAGGGAGAGGTCATGGGTATTTTTCATGGGGTTTCTTAAATTCATAGAGGACGCAGC
>NW_026630698.1:0-1349 GCF_030028575.1 Malurus melanocephalus
CAAATCTGTCCTACACATGCCAAATTATAGAGCTAGGATCGTTGTAAGTATTAAGAAGTTAAATCATGAATGTTTTTAACCCTTAGCATCAGATGGTTATTGTAACAAAAATAAATAGAAATAGTCTCATAGTCTGATGAGTTTGTTGTCCCAGAGAACACACAGTAAACAGATTTCAGTGTGGGAGAGAGAGTGCCTGTAAATTTTCATTGTGATTCCTAACTACAAATTCCTCTTTTGTTGTTGTGTGTTTGTTGTTTTGTTTTTTAATGCATCACTGCACAACACCACACCTGTTGTGTCTGCTTTGTCTGCACAAAGATGAAGGAGCAGAGTGAGTGGTTTGTCTGTGATAAACACATCACTGCAGAGCCTCTGATCTAACTCACTGTAATATGCAAACCCCCAGATGTAAGGAAAGACAGCTTGATACACAGACTCATGCAGCTGCAAATCAACTTCTTCCAGGATCTCAGCTGAAATATTAAGAAAAAAAAAAACAAAACAGCTGAAGCCATGAATATAATAAATGCTGTGCTGCAGAGCCCAGTGAGAGGAGCAGCACACCACAGTATCCTCTCTCCCCACCTCTACAGAGGATGATTTGCTCTGTGCTTGACTCTCACCATCTGAGAAGGGCAGCACTTTGAGTTCTCCATCCTGCCTGTTAGGGAGATCTTTGTTTCAGGGGCTTCAATTTGCAGGAGTCTTTTCTCAATAATGTTTAATGGAGAAGGATAAGTCTTCTGATAGAAACCATTAGTGATGGCCCACTGAGATTCAAGGAGAAAAAAAATCAAAATTGCTGCTTTTGTGTCACTGGTGTCTGCTCTTTCATTGAAAATGTACTCCTTTGTTTGTAATGAACCTGACACTGATTTCCCAAGGTGAGCACTCAATGCTGCCTTCTCCCAGTTATCTCACTCACTGATGAGTGAGTTTCTCTTAAAAAGGCTCTTGTGCTTGCTGCTTACCCCTCCAGCCATGTCCCTGACAAACCAGGTTACAACTCATCTTCCATTAATTTCCAGAAAAAGAAATTACATGCAGAAGGACAATTTTTGTTTAATTATAACTTCGGGAGTATTTTTTTCACAATTTCTATCCATTTATTGTAGTCATATTTCACTGTCATTGATGAAAAATTTCAAGAAAATTTGAGATGCTGCAGTTCTCTGTAACAGCTGGAAACTCATCCTCACCTCTTTTTTCACATTTATTTCTGACAATGTCTGACTTTTTTTTTTTAATTTGGAAAAAAAGACATCTTTTGCAAGGCAAATGCAGAGATGCCCCACATCCTTGCAGCACATTATCAGCAGCTAAACATCATGGTTATCAATAATTCC
>NW_026630699.1:0-1292 GCF_030028575.1 Malurus melanocephalus
GTCATTGTACTGCTCGGGGTGCTGGCTGTACATCTGAGAGGGTATTGTCATTGTCACCGTCACAGGGGTGGCATTGTCATTGTCACATTGTCACCGTCATTGTCACATTGTCACCATCACTGTCATTGTCACCGTCATTGTACTGCTCGGGGTGCTGGCTGTACATCTGGGGACATTGTCATTGTCACATTGGCATTGTCATTGTCATTGTCACATTGTCACTGTCACATTGTCATTGTCATTGTCACATTGTCACTGTCACTGTACTGCTTGGGGTGCTGGCTGTACATCTGGGGACATCAGTGTCACATTGGCATTGTCACATTGTCACTGTCACACTGTCATTGTACTGCTCGGGGTGCTGGCTGTACATCTGAGGACATTGTCATTGTCACATTGTCATTGTCATTGTCATTGTCACATTGTCATTGTACTGCTCGGGGTGCTGGCTGTACATCTGGGGACATTGTCACATTGTCACCGTCACAGGGGTGGCATTGTCACTGTCACACCGTCACTGTACTGCTCGGGGTGCTGGCTGTACATCTGGGGACATTGGCATTGTCACATTGTCATTGTCATTGTCACTGTCATGTCACAGGGATGGCACTGTCATTGTCACCGTCACTGTGGTGGCACTGTCATTGTCACCATCACAGGGGTGGCACTGTCACCGTCACTGCTGTGCCATTATTATTGTCACATTGCCATTGTCACCGTGACGGGGGTGGCACTGTCATTGTCACACTGTCATTGTCACCATCACTGTGGTGGCACTGTCACCGTCACGGGGGCGGCACTGTCATTGTCACCGTCACGGGGGTGGCACTGTCATCATGACGGGGGTGGCACTGTCACTGTCACTGCAGTGCCATTGTCATTGTCATTGTCACCATGACGGGGGTGGCACTGTCATTGTCACATTGCCATTGTCACCATGACGGGGGTGGCACTGTCATTGTCACCATCACAGGGGTGGCACTGTCACTGTCACCGTCACGGGGGTGGCACTGTCATTGTCACCATGACGGGGGTGGCACTGTCATTGTCACCTCCCCAGGACTCACCATGGCCTGGGCCAGCGTCTTCTGCACCAGGGTGACACAGCGCTGGTAGACGGGCTCACAGTAGGGCAGGAAACCGCTCTGCAGCGCCGTGGCCACCGAGGAAAGGCACTGGGGACAATGGGGACAGTGAGGGGACAGCAGGGACATGGGGACATCGGGGGTATTGGGGACATTGGGGACAATGCTGCACACGGGCTCACAGTAGGGCAGGAAACCGCTCTGCAG
>NW_026630700.1:0-1294 GCF_030028575.1 Malurus melanocephalus
AAAGGGATTTTGGGTCATTAATTGTGAAAAAATCGCGATTTTTGGGAGATTTTTTGGGCGATTTTTGGGTCATTTTTGGGTCTTTTTGACCCATTTTGACCACGAATTTGGGTTAATTAGCGGAAATTAATTAATTAAGAGCGATTAATTAACGGATGGGAGGAGGATGGATGGGACTGGAAAGATCCGGGGTTATTCATAGATTCCATTGTGCCCCATAGATTTTAATTCCTGCCCCATAGATTTCAATTCCTGCCCCATAGATTTCAATTCTGCCCCATAGATTTCAATCCCTGCCCCATAGATTGGTTCCTGCCCCATAGATTTCAATTCCTGCCCCATAGATTTTGCTCTGCCCCATAGATTTCAATTCTGCCCCATAGATTTGAGTTCTGCCCCATAGATTTCAATTCTGCCCCATAGATTTCAATTCTGCCCCATAGATCTTTTTCTGCCCCATAGATTTCAATTTCTGCCCCATAGATTTCAATTCCTGCCCCATAGTTTTCAGTTCTGCCCCATAGATTTCAATTTCTGCCCCATAGATTTTGTTCTGCCCCATAGATTTCAATTCTGCCCCATAGATTTGGGTTCTGCCCCATAGATTTCAATTTCTGCCCCATAGATTTGGGTTCTGCCCCATAGATTTTAATTCCTGCCCCATAGATTTGAGTTCTGCCCCATAGATTTTGCTCTGCCCCATAGATTTGAGTTCTGCCCCATAGATTTCAATTCTGCTCCATAGATTTGGGTTCTGCCCCATAGATTTTGTTCTGACCCATAGATTTCAATTCCTGCCCCATAGATTTCAATTTCTGCCCCATAGTTTTCAGTTCTGCCCCATAGATTTGGGTTCTGCCCCATAGATTCTGACCCTGCCCCATAGATTTCAATTTCTGCCCCATAGATTTGAGTTCTGCCCCATAGATTGGGTTCTGCCCCATAGATTTCAATTCCGGCCCCATAGATTTGAGTTCTGCCCCATAGATTTGGGTTCTGCCCCACAGATTCTGACCCTGCCCCATAGATTTTGTTCTGCCCCATAGATTTCAATTCTGCCCCATAGATTTGAGTTCTGCCCCATAGATTTCAATTCCTGCCCCATAGATTTCAATTCCTGCCCCATAGATTTGAGTTCTGCCCCATAGATTTTATTCTGCCCCATAGATTCTGACCCTGCCCCATAGATTTCAATTCCTGCCCCATAGATTTCAATTCCTGCCCCATAGATTTCAATTCCTGCCCCATAGATTTGGGTTCTGCCCCATAGATTTCAATTCTGCCCCATAGATTT
>NW_026630701.1:0-1314 GCF_030028575.1 Malurus melanocephalus
ATTAATTTATAAGTATTAGAGGTTTATGTTTAAAAAGGAGATGGAGGAGTCTCACAACTTTATTCATGAATAAAGGGAGAGGTCATGGGTATTTTCTATGGCGTCTCTCAAATTCATACAAGACACAACCTCTTCTTATCCTGATTCCTCTCCCTCTCTCTGTTTCCATTGGCTGAAGTACTTGAGAAGCACAAGCTCCCCAAAAGGCCTCATAAAAGCCTCTCTTCTATCGTACATTACCCCCTTTCAATAGACATCTCTGTATCTTCACTCTTACAGTTTATTAACATAATCTAAAAGAAATCAATCAAAAGAATTCCTATAAAAATTCTTCTCATTGTTTCCTTCTATCTCTCAGTATTAATCTTATCTTACATCAGAGTCAATCTATTTATGAAGACACTCCTTTCTCATTCCTTTCACCTGTAGGGTGTCCAGAGAAGCTGTGGCTGCCCCTGGATCCCTTTGAGTGCCCAAGGCCAGGCTGGACATTGGGAACAGTGGGAGGTGTCCCTGCCATGGCAGGGGTGGCACTGGGTGGCATTTGGGGTCCTTTCCAAGTTTCACATCCTGGGCTTGCCCGGTTTGGGTTTGTCCCTCTCTAAATCAAATCTAAATCAAAGAGAAACGCTTCCCTCTTGGTTTTGCTGCACGGCACACTTGTGCTCTGCTTGGAGAGAAGTTTTGCCCCAGGGGGGATCCTGAGCAAAGCAAACCCTAAAATCAGTGGGGTTGTGTCATTCACAGCCTGGAATTCCAGGGACAGGCGGCAGAGCCAGGAGGGAGCTCAGGGGAGGGAATGCGGGGTTCAGGCACAAACCTGGGCCCCCTGCTCCTCCCAGAGCCACCCAGGCATTGCTGGGTTTTGGGCAGGAATCTCCCCTGTCCCAGCTCCCTGCCCGTGTTCCTCTCTGTTTTTAATCCTGCCTGGAGCTCTCTCCAGGAGAAGCACGGATTTCATTTCCCTCTCGGAGCTGTCAGGGGATGGTGATTATCTGTCCACGATAAAACCTCGGCGCTGATAAAACCTTTGTGTTCTGCAGCTGGAGCTCGCCGGTGCTGGGCAGGAGAAGCATTTCCTGTAATATGTTGATTTTGAAGCAGCAGATGCGGTGAGGAGCGTTCCTCCACCCCACAGGACTCAGCCAGACAAGGATTTTATTTGTGATCTCGCCCAGGGTTCAGGCTGTGTGCAGGAGCAGAGCAAAGCCGGGCATTCCGGGAGTGGGACAGGCTGTGGGATGTCCCCGAGGGTGACATTTCCATGGCAGTGTCCCCAGAGTGCCAGCGAACCCCAAAATGCTCGGGGCACCC
>NW_026630702.1:0-1228 GCF_030028575.1 Malurus melanocephalus
TGTTTTAGGAAACAGAGACATATTCTGGAGAAAGACAGCAGGAGCATGGAGTAGGTGCAAAACCCCAGGTGAGAATGAGTAGGGAGCTGGGGAGGGGTGTTTGTGCTGACAAGAAAGGCGGGAGGGAGGGACAAGAGTCCATGAGGGAATGCAGCCCAGGCAACCACCATGATGGCAGCCTGAGGGAGGGAGCAAATGGTGGCCTGAGGGAGAGAGCTGATAGCAGTCTGAGGGAGGAGCTGATGGCAGCCTGAGCAAGGGACTCGAAGGTGGTCTGAGGGAGAGAGTCAGTGGTGGTCTGAGGGCGGGAGCCAATGTTGGCCTGAGGGAGGGAGCCAATGGAGTTCTGAGGAAGGGACCTGATTGCGGCCTGAGGGAGGAAGTCAATAACGGTCTGAGGGAGAGAGCTGATGACATGACATCCTGAGGGAGGGAGACAATGGTGGCCCGAAGAAGGGAGCTGATGGCGGCCTGAGGGAGAGAGTCAATGGTGGTCTGAGGGAGAGAGCCGATAGCAGTCTGAGAGAGGGAGTTGATGATGTCCTGAGGGAGGGACCCAATGGCGGTCTTAGGGTGGGAGCCGATGGCAGTCTGAGGTAGGGATCAAATGGCGGTCTGAGGAAGGGAGCTGATGGCAGCCTGAGGGCGGGAGCCATTGGCGGTCTGAGGGAGAGAGCCAATGATGGTCTGAGGGAGAGAGCTGATAGCAGTCTGAGAGTGGGAGCTGATGATGTCCTGAGGACTGGAGACATGGTGGTCTGAGGGTGGGAGCTGATGTTGGCCTGAGGGAGGGAGTCAAAAACAGTCTAGGGAGAGAGCTGATAGCAGTCTGAGGGAGGCAGCTGAGGATGGCCTGAGGGAGGGAGGTGATGGTGGCCTGAGGAAGGGACTCGATGGCAGTCTGAGGGAGGGAGTCAATGGTGGTCTGAGGGAGATGGCTGATAGCAGTCTGAAAGAGGGAGTTGATGATGTCCTGAGGGAGGGAGCCAATGGTGGACTCAGGTGGGGAGCCGATGGCAGTCTGAGGGTGGGAGCCGATGGTGGCCGGAGGTGGGGAGTAAATGGCGGCCTGAGGGAGGGAGCCGATGACATGACGTCCTCAATAAGGAAGCCGATCGTGGCCTGAGGGAGGGAGTCAATGGCAGCCTGAGGGTGGGAGCCGATGGTGGCCTGAGGGAGGGAGTCAATGGTGGCCTGAGGGAGGAAGCCGGCCCCTGTCCACAAACGA
>NW_026630703.1:0-1289 GCF_030028575.1 Malurus melanocephalus
CCAGTACCTGAGTGGCGTGGTGGCCGCTGTGCAGGTGGGCGCAGAGCCCCCGGGCCAGGTTGGGGTTGTGACCCCCCCTGAGCGGCACCAAATGAGCGGCCAGACCCAGATAGGCCCCGAAATCCAACTCCTGGCGCAGGGCCTGGGGCAGAAAATTAAACAAAATATTAATAATTTAACCCAAAATTAATGAAATTAAATAAATCACAAAAAAATCCCGAAGAAAAACGGAAAAAAAATGAATTTTGGGACAAAAATGGTGAAAATTTGACCCAAAACCCTTAAAATTTGGCCAAAAATTCACAAAAAATTCATAGATTGAGGAGGAAATTCACCAAAATTTCATTAATTCGACCCAAAATTCATGAAATTATAAAAATCACAAAAAAATCTCGGAAAAAAAGGGAAAAAAAATGAAATTCCGGACAAAAATTGGTGAAAATTTGACCCAAATAGGCCCCGAAATCCAACTCCTGACGCAGGGCCTGCAAAAAAAATTAAACAAAATCGCATTAATTTAACCCAAAAATCATAAATTCCTGAAATCCCAAAAAAAATCCCAGAAAAAAACGGAATTCGGGAAAAAATTTGGGCAAATTCGGTGAAAATTTGACCAAAATTGGTCAAAATCTGGCCCAAAATTCAGGACTTGGGGAACAAAATTCACCAAAATGTCATTATTTTGACCCAAAATTTATGAAAAAAAAAAAATCCCGAAAAAAAACGGAATTCGGGAAAAAATTCGGACAAAATCGGTGAAGATTTGGCCCAAAATTCACCAAAAATTCACAGATTGGGGGAGAAAATTCCCCAAAATTCCCAAAAGTCCCAAATTTTACCCAAAATTCCCAAAATTCCCTCAAATACTCCCAAATTCCGGACAAAATCCCCAAATTTTCCCCAAAATCCTGAAAAAGCGCCCAAAATTCCCCAAAAACTCCCAAAATTTTCCCAAATTCCCCAAAAATTCCCAAAATTTCACCAGATCTTCTGAAAAATTCCCTAATTTTTAAAAAAATTTTCCCCAAAAATCATCCAAAATCTCCAAGATTTCTCCCAAATCTCTCAAAAATTTTCCCAAAATTCCCAAATTTTCCCCAAAATTCCCAAATTTTCCCTAAAATTCCCAAATTTTCACCAAATCCCCAAAATTCCAAAAATTTCCCCAAATTTTCCCAGAAATCCTCAAAATTTCCCCAAAACTTCCCGAAAATCCCCAAAATTTTCCCAAATTTTCCCAAAACTTCCCCAAAATTCCCAAAATTCCCCCAAAATTGCCCCAAGAATCC
>NW_026630704.1:0-1245 GCF_030028575.1 Malurus melanocephalus
GGGCCTGGGGCTCGCACCTGAACTTACACGTGGAAAGCAACTTGGGGCAGTATGAGCTAGAGCTGGCTGCTTTTTGTGAAAGGACCATCGTCATTCAGCCTTGCCGGGGTTTCCTAAGTGTGTGGGTGTTGCCCAGGAAATATACACATTTCCCCCTGGTGGGGGCTCCTTCTGCTGCCCTGAGCCCCCAGAGCAGGACAGCGTTTGCTTCTTGTTTGAGCCCTTCCTAAAGCTGCTGTCAAACTGTCATAGACACTCTGGGCAACACATTCCTTGCAACCTGAGCTGTTTGGGGGGCTGGGGGCAGCCCCAGGGCATGCGGCAGAATGTCCAAAGGGCCCCTTTGTGACATGGGCAGCACGGTCACCATGGCATGGAACAGGATGGAATGTCCACGGGCCTTTGTGACACGGTGTGCTGTAGGTGCTGGCAGTGCCACAGCGCTCGGTGCCTGCGACGGGACAGGACGTGACAGAGCGGTGCTGTGAGGAGCCCCCGAGCAGCCCGCTCGTTCGTTACTGAGCCGGAGTTTTTCCGAGTCGCTACTGGTGCAGCTGGCCCTGCGGCCAGACTGTGGGATTAGGTGACTCAGAGCTTTCCTGAGGAAACTCCCAACGCCACGGCCTGTGCCCTCGAGGTTGGACCGCAGGATTTTTGCCACTCAAACATCGGCGGGGACTCTCCTGTCATTGCGGCAGGAGGCCTCGAGACCTGAGTGCAGGACTCACTGTCCTGCAGCCCCCCTGACGCTTCTGTGCTGCGAGTACCTTGGAGGCAGCACTGCAGACTCGGCCCTTTTCCGAGGCATCTCCCTTCAGGGTGCCCTCGAGGTCAGGCTGTGGGATGGCGGGCACATTGCTCAGCCTCTTCAGGGCACTCAGGGGGAAAAGAAAGCCAGGCCCCGCAGCTGCCCCAGCGTAGCAGCCTGAAGAGCTGCAGTACTTCCAGCCGCTGCAGGACAGTGAGTGGCAGAGCGGGGCCACAGGAATGGTGACTGCGGCCAGCCTGGCCCAATCCCATGCCATCCCATGCCATCCCATGCCATCCCATCCCATCCCATCCCATCCCATCCCAGCCCCTGTGGCCCTGCCCATTGGTAGGACAGAACGGGGCTGGGGCTGTCCCCCCACCGGCGGCCGTGCTCCATCCCCTGGGCATCCCGGGGCTGTCCCTGCCTGGGGGAGCTCTCCAGCCTCTCCCGCAGCCCCTCAGCTCTGGCTGCDCTCGCTCTTTGCCAGATGCGGG
>NW_026630705.1:0-1348 GCF_030028575.1 Malurus melanocephalus
GACCTGAGGAACAGCATTGTCAACAGCCAGCCCCCGGAGAAGCAGCAGGCCATGCACCTCTGCTTCGAGAACCTGATGGAGGGCATCGAGCGCAACCTGCTCACCAAGAACAGGGACAGGTGGGTGCTGGAAAACCCAAAATGGGGACAAAAACCCGGGAATGGGGACAAAAACCCGGGAATGGGGACAAAAACCCGGGAATGGGGATAAAAACCCGGGAATGGGGGATTTCATCCTGGTTTGGGTTGGGAGGGGATGAAATATCCATGGGCAGGGACGGCTCCTGCTGTCCTGGGGTGATCCAGCCTGGCCTTGGGCACTGCCAGGGATCCAGGACCATCCTCTGGGAATTCCATTCCAGCCAGGAATTCCTTCCCAAAATCCCATCCATCCCTGCCTTCTTTGAGTTTGAAATTCCCTGTGGGATTTTGTTGTGGGTTCATGGTTGGACTCGTGGATGGTTTGGGTGGGAAGGGATTTTAAATCCCACCTCTCGCTGTCGCAGCTGCTCCAGCCTGGCCTTGGGCACTCCCAGGGGTCCAGGAGCAGCCAAATTCCTCCGGGAATTCCTTCCCAAAATCCCATCCATCCCTGCCCTCTTTCAGTTTGAAATTTCCCATGGGATTTTGTTGTGGGTTCATGGTTGGACTCATGGAAGGGACCTTAAATCCCACCTCTCGCTGTCCCAGCTGCTCCAGCCTGGCCTTGGGCACTCCCAGGGATCCGGGAGCAGCCAAATTCCTCTGGGAATTCCATCCCAGCCCCTCCCCACCCTCCCAGCCAGGAATTCCTTCCCAAAATCCCCGTTCCACTCCCATGGAATCTCCACTGAAAGGTCCAGCAGGTGGTGGATCCCTGTCCCTGGGGGTGACACTGGGGGTGACACCGGGGCTGCTGCTGGGCTGTGATTTGGATTCCTGGGAGTGACGGGGATGGTGACGGGGATGGTGACAGGGATGGTGACAGGGATGACAATGGGGATGGTGACAGGGATGACAATGGGGATGGTGACAGGGATGGTGATGGGGATGTCCCATCAGTTTGATTCCCAGAAATGATGGGGATGATGTCAGGGATGATGGCGGGAATGTCCGTTCAGTTTGGATTCACTTAAATGATGGGGATGGTGACAGGGATGATGTCAGTGATGATGACAGGGGTGTCCCTTCAGTTTGGAATCCTGGGAGTGACAGGGATGATGTCGGGGATGGTGACAGGGATGATGACACGGAGGTCCCCTCTGTTTGGATTCACATGAATGACAGGGGTGATGATGTGGACGATGACAGGGATGGTGTCAGGGATGATGACGGGAATGTCCGTTCAGTTTGGATTCCTGGGAATGACG
>NW_026630706.1:0-1295 GCF_030028575.1 Malurus melanocephalus
GGACCCTGGAGATGTGACCTGTGCTCCAGCATCGGGCCCATGATGTGCTGGGCTCCTGGAACTGCTCGAGGATTGTTCTTGCCCTCAGCAGGGTGGGATGTTGTGGGCTGTGGAGCATCCCCCTGCCCTGGACTGAGGGCTGGGCTTGGGCAGGACGGGGAACAATCACTTCTGACCTGCTCAAGCTCCAGCTATGTTCTGTCACAGGAAAATCATCTCAGAGCCAGACAGGAAGGTGCTGTGAGCTTCAATCATCTGCGCTCACACTGCTGCCTCTRCTTCGTGGGGTGCCCAGGGGCAGAGTGCGCCCAAAGTCAGCTCCTTCCCTAGGGACACCTGGCATTTGTGGCAGGAGAGAGGCAGCAGTTCCCCCTCGCTGCTCGGGGCTGAGGTCCCCGATCCCCCCTTTCCCCGTCAGGACTGCGTTTGACAGACAGACCTCCCTCCTCCCTCCCTGCTCCGCACGCAGCCATCCTCCACTCGAGGCAAACCTTTCCTTCAGCCTCGCTCCTCCGTTTCCCCAGCTCCCCCGGCAGCAGGTGGGTGCCCACCCTCTCCGGGCCGGCCATCGTTTCCCCGCTCCCCCCGGCGCCGGAGAGAGCGAGACGGAAAGTGTCGGAGCGGGGAGCGCATAGCAACAGGGTCTGGGATGAAGCAGGTTCGGCAGCAGCATCTGCGGAAGGTGAGAGCCGGCAGCGGGGATGCCCCGGGGATGGGAGCAGGGGAGCAGGGGTAGCCCCGGCAGGTGAGAGCCAGGAGCGAGGGTACCCCAGGGCTGGGAGGGGGAACAGGGATAACCCCGGCTGGGAGCGGGAGAGTCACCCCATCGCCCGGCATCCCGTCCTCGGGAGCCTCGGTGGGCAGCCGACAGCGATCAGCCGGGAATCCCGATTCCCGATTTTAGGGAATAGCGCTGGTGCGCGGGGCCAGAGCGGGATGGTGGGCAGAGGGATGGGGCATTTCGTGCTCACCGCTCCTGCCCTCAGCCCTCCCCTCCGCAGGTGCTGCCGGCGCTGGTGACTCATGTTGTGTCTGGCTAGGTGCTGTGGGTGGCACCGGGGACAGAGCTGGCTCCCCGCAGCCTGGCACCCCGAGGACGCTGCTCCCACCAGCCGGGACTGCCGGGCTCGGATCCCTCCCCGGGGTGAGCACAGGGAGCTGGGCAGCGCCTTTCCACCTGCAGCTCGGGCTGCCTCCTCATCTGCGCAGGATTTGAAAGGGGTCAGCTGGACACTGAACTACGGGCTCAGGGCAGAGCTGGCAGAGCTCTAAACCCTTTTTACATCCTACTGGAA
>NW_026630707.1:0-1299 GCF_030028575.1 Malurus melanocephalus
GAGGAGAATGAGAAATAAAATAAAACCCTCAAAGACACCGATCTTCTCCCCACTCCCTCCCTCCTTCCCACCACCAGTGCAAAGCAGTGGGGGGTGAACAGCGTGTGGGGTTGGTCAGTTCAGGGTGTGGGGTTGGTCAGTTCATCACCCGATCAACTGCGGCTGCTGAGGGAGAGGAGTCCTTCCCTTGCGTTGCCGTGGGGTCCCACCCACAGGAGACAGTTCTCAGTGAACCTCTCCGGCGTGGTTCCACTCTCACGAGCAGCAATCCACACACATCTGCTGCAGCGTGAGTGCCCCCACGGGCAGACAGTCATCCCAAAACTGCTGCATCGTGGGGTCCCTCGTCCCCTGGGTGCAGGCTCAAGGCCAGGCTGTTCCATCTCGGGAGCAAGAGAGGCCTCTCTCTCCATGGCTCTCCTGCTGGACACAGCCCCTTCTCAGCATCCGCCTGTTCCGGCGTGGGGACCTCCCTCCTCCATGGGCTGTGGATGGATCTCTGCACCCTCTGTGGACCCCATGGGCTGCAGGAGGACAGCCTGCTCCACCATGGTCACCATGGGCTGCAGGGGGACAACCTGCTCCACCATGGTCACCATGGGCTGCAGGGGGACAGCCTGCTCCACCATGGTCCCCATGGGCTGCAGGGGGACAGCCTGCTCCACCATGGTCACCGTGGGCTGCAGGGGACAGCCTGCTCCACCATGGTCACCGTGGGCTGCAGGGGGACAGCCTGCTCCACCATGGTCACCGTGGGCTGCAGGGGGACAGCCTGCTCCACCATGGTCACCATGGGCTGCAGGGGGACAGCCTGCTCCACCATGGTCACTGTGGGCTGCAGGGGGACAGCCTGCTCCACCATGGTCGTCACCACGGCCTACAAAGGAATCCCAGTTCCGGCGCCTGGAGCAGCTCCTCCCCATCCTGCACTGACCTTGGTGTCTGCATCCTTCACATATTTCTCAGCCTCTTCCACTGGCAAAACTACTGTGTCCCCCTTTGTTTTGATTTCTTCTTAAATATGTTTTCACAGAGGCGTAACCACCATCTCCAATTGGCCCAGGTCTGGTCAGTGGCATGTCCATCATCCTCAGAGCCAACAGCAATTGCTCTGCTGGACATGGTGGAAGCCTCCAGAAGCTTCTCACAGGAGACATCTTTTTGCCCCACCCCACTTCCAAAAACTGGGCCAAGCAAAACCAAGACATTCCACCCCTGGTGTCAGAAGTGGGATTTGAACCCACGCCTCCAAACATTTCCTCTTTTTCTGTCCTGCAGGCTCACACACCTTGAATTCCG
>NW_026630708.1:0-1292 GCF_030028575.1 Malurus melanocephalus
GGGTCTCGGTTGTTCATTAGCCCGGGGGACCCTCGGGGTCAGCCCCTTCCCCCCCTGGTTATTGGTTATCCCGGTGATCCCGGCGGGGATTCTGGCTCACCGGTTATCCCGGTTATCCCGGTAATCCCCGTTCCCCGTTATCCCGGTTATCCCAGTTATCCCCATTCCCGGTTATCCCGGTTATCCCGGTTATCCCGGCGGGGATTCTGGGTTACCGGTGATCCCGGTTATCCCGGTTATCTCCGTTATCCCCGTTATCCCCATTCCCGGTAATCTCCGTTCCCGGTTATCCCATTCCCGGTTAACCCGGTTAACCCGGTTATCCCGGTTATCCCGGTTATCCCATTCCCGGTTAACCCGGTTACCGGTTATCCCGGTTATCCCCGTTCCCGGTTATCCCGTTCCCGGTTATCCCCATTATCCCGGTAATCTCCATTCCCGGTTATCCCGGTTATCCCCGTTCCCGGTTATCCCCATTATCCCGGTTATCCCCATTCCCGGTTATCCCGGTTATCCCGGTTATTCCCGGTTATCCCGGTTATCCCCGTTATCCCGGTTATTCCCGGATATCCCGGTTATCCCCATTCCCGGTTATCCCGGTTATCCCGTTTATCCCGGTTATCCCATTCCCGGTTATCCCCATTCCCGGTTATCCCATTCCCGGTTATCCCGGTTATCCCGGTTATCCCGGTTATCCCATTCCCGGTTATCCCGGTTATCCCCGTGCCCGGTTATCCCGGTTATCCCCATTCCCGGTTATCCCGGTTATCCCGGTTATCCCCATTCCCGGTTATCTCCATTCCCGGTTACCGGTTATCCCGGTTATCCCAGTTATCCCTATTCCCGGTTATCCCGGTTATTTTCATTCCCCGTTATCTCCATTCCCGGTTATCCCCATTCCCGGTTATCTCAGTTATCCCGGTTATCCCGGTTGTCCCGGTTATCCCGGTTATCCCGGTTATCCCCATTCCCGGTTATCCCGGTTATCCCGGCGATCCCAGCGTGTGACACCACCCCAGCACGGGTGACACCGGGAGGGCACGAGGGGGAGGTGGCACCGGAGCGGGTGACACCGGGGTGACACCGGAACCCGGCAGGGATGGCACCGGAGGGGGTGACAGCGGTGGCACCGGCAGGGGTGGCACTGGAGGGGATGACATCACGGTGACACCGGTGGCACAGGGACGGGAGGATGGCACTGGAGGGGGTGACATCACGGTGACAGCGGTGGCACCGGCAGGGGTGGCACGGGGACGGGGACCGGGACTGGAGGAAGGCTGGCACTGTGTCCC
>NW_026630709.1:0-1317 GCF_030028575.1 Malurus melanocephalus
AGAGGAGTGAAAATCCTGCACAGCATTTTGTTTGCAACGATGAGAGCAAAAATGTGCTCCTGGAATGGTTCAGCGCCGAGCTGCGCTGAGTTTTGTGTGCTCAGGATAAATTCCTGCTGCATCCCCTTGATGACAGCCGTGTTTTTATTGTGAGTGCAGATGTGCAGGGATTTCAAACCAAACCTGAGGCACTTTTTGCCATCTCCTGAATCGGGGAGGTTTTAAAAAGGGAAATGGAACCAACAGGGCCCACCCGAGGGAAACGCTCCAACAAAAACCCCAAAGCAGCTTTGAAAGGAAGGTTTTACAGACAAATGGGAGAGGATGAGGATTTGGGAACATCATGTTTTTGGAAAAGGGAAGATAGCAAAGATTTATTTGGCTCTTGTCTGAAATGAAACCCTTTGAGAAGCTGCAGCTGCACCTTCCCTTTGAGCTCAGCACAGCTGGGACTCGAGGTTTTCAACATCTTTGGATGCTCCAGAGTGCCTCAGTTTCCCTTTCAGGGGGTTCAGGCAGCAAATAAATCCTTCCTGCAGCAAAACCCTGCAGGTCCCTCCATCCTCCCCCACTTTGGGCCACCAGGGAGCTGAGAGTGGCCAGTGACTCCTGAGCAATCCCAGCCCTTCTCCCAAGCCCTGTGGAATCCATAAAACATCCCAGCTGAACGTTCTCTACATGGCAGGGCAAGGAAAGGCAGCTTTCATCCCAAAGCGTGTTTAGAAAATGGATTTTGGGGTTTTTTATTCTCTCAGCTCTCACCTGCACCGCAGTATGGAAATGAGGAAATGGGGTGGGAATGATGAATTCAGCTTTTCCATCGTGCTGGGCTCCGACTGGAGCTGCTCATTTGGACTGGGAAGGCAGCACAGGGTTCAAACTGGGAAATAGAGCAGCAGTTGGGAATTCAGGAGCTCAGGAATTCAGGCAGTGCCCCTGTCCCAGTTTATTCCCTGTCAGGGGAGCAGCAGAACCYCAGGACTCTGCCCAAAATCYACATTAATYCCAATATTTGCTGGTTTTCCACCAGAAATGARCCCTAAAGCTCAGCCTGGAGTGGAATCCATCTCTGAGGAAGCAGCTGACAAATTCCTCGTGTGAATTCCTGCGTTCAGGGAAATGCTGCTGTCAGGGGTTTGGCTGTCACAAAAACAGAAAGCAGGAGCGTGGYGAGTGCTGCTTCCCTGGAAATAATTATCCTGGTGCATTGAGTTGCATTTTATTGAAATAAAATTCAACGAGTCCAGCCTTGCTGTGCACAGCACCCACGATCCTGGAGGGGAGCAGAGCCCGTGCTGTGACACAAATTCCTGTTCC
>NW_026630710.1:0-1228 GCF_030028575.1 Malurus melanocephalus
ACCCCAAAACCCCTCAGAGCCGCCCCAAAACCCCTTAAATCCCTCAGAGCCGCCCCAAAAACCCTCAGAGCCGCCCCAAAACCTCTCAGATCCCTCAAAGCCGCCCCAAAACCCCTCAAATCCCCTCAGGGCCACCCCAAAACCTCTCAGAGCCCCCTTAGGGGGGGTTTCTCCTCACAGATCCCCTCAGAGCCGCCCCAAATCCCCTGAGAATCGCCCCAAAGTCCTTCTGAGCCCCCTTAAGGATGATTTTTCCTCACAGATCCCCTCAGGGTCGCCCCAAAGCCCCTCAGAGCCCCCTTAGGGGCGGTTTCTCCTTCCGGATCCCCTCAGAACAGCCCCAATTCCCCTCAGAACCGCCCCAAAGCCCCTCAGAAATGCCCCAAATCCCCTCAGAACCCCCTCAGGGGTGTTTTCCCCTCACAGATCCCTCCGGAACCCCCCCAAATCCCCTTAGAACCGCCCCAAATCCCCTCAGAGCCCCCTCAGGGGTGGTTTTCCCTCACAGATCCCCTCAGAACCGCCCCAAAACCCCTCAAAGCCCCCTTAAGGATGATTTCCCCTCACAGATCCCCTCGGAACCGCCCCAAAGCCCCTCAGAGCCGCCCCAAATCCCCTCAGAACCCCCTCAGGGGTGGTTTCCCCTCACAGATCCCCTCAGAACCGCCCCAAATCCCCTCAGAGCCCTCTCAGGGGTGGTTTCCCCTCACAGATCCCCTCAGAATCGCCCCAAAGTCCTTCTGAGCCCCCTTAAGGATGATTTCCCCTCACAGATCCCTCCGGAACCGCCCCAAATCCCCTCAGAGCCCCCTCAGGGGTGGTTTCCCCTCACAAATCCCCCCAGATCCCCTCCCCGCCGCCCCTCAGGGCTCCTTTCCCCTCAGAGATCCCCTCAGAGCCGCCCCAAATCCCCTCAGAAATGCCCCAAAGCCCCTCAGATCCCCTCAGGGGCGGTTTCCCCTCACAGATCCCTCCGGAACCCCCCCAAAGCCCCTCAGAGCCCTCTCAAGGCTCCTTTCCCCTCCCAGATCCCCTCGGAGCCCCTCCCCGCCGCCCCTCAGGGCTCCTTTCCCCTCACAAATCCCCTCAGAACAGCCCTAATGCCCCCTCAGGGCTCCTTTCCCCTCACAGATCCCCTCAGATCCCCTCCCCGCCGCCCCTCAGGGCTCCTTTCCCGTCCCGGATCGCCCTTCCCCCCGTGTCCCCGCCGCCCCCCCGGAGCTGTCGG
>NW_026630711.1:0-1238 GCF_030028575.1 Malurus melanocephalus
GTTTGGGGGGTCAGGAGGGGTTTGGGATTGATTTTTGGGGTGCAGGAGAAGGGAATGGGGCGGGGCGTTATTGGGGTCCTGCTGGGACCCCAAAGGGGTGACAGTGGGGTTTGAGGGTGGCTTGGGGACTCCGAGGACATTTTGGGGGGGTTGGGGGGGTTTGGGGGGCCGAGACCCCTCAGAAGGGGCGCTGACCCCACAGCCGCCCTGAGCCCCGCGTTTGGGGGGTTTTGGGGTCAGCGGGGTCCCTTTTAGGGGAGGAAGGGGGTGGGGCTGTGGGGTCCCCGTGTCACCCCCAAATCTGTCCCTGGCGCCTCGGGGTGACCCTCGCACCCCACAGAAACCCCAAAGGGACACAGCAGTGTTCCCCACCCCATTGATCCCAATCCCATAAATCCCAATCCCATCCCACCCCATAAATCCCATCCACCCCATTGATCCCACCCCATTGATCCCATCCCATAAATCCCAATTCCATAAATCCCAATCCCAATCCTAATCCTATCCCATTCCATTAATCCCAAATCCCATCCCAAATCTATCCCATCCCATCCCATTATTTGTTTTTTATATTTCTTAATATTTATTTTTTATATTTTTTAATATTTATTTTTTATATTTTTAATGCTTTTTTTTATTTTTTAATATTTATTTTTTATATTTTTAATTTTTTTTCTATTTATTTGCTTTTTTTTTCTATTTTGAAATTTTTTTTATATTTATGTTTTGTGCCTTTTTTATACTTATTCTTTATTTTTTTATACTTATTTTCTTTTTAATAATTTTTATATTTTAATATTAATTTTCTATATTTTAATATTTATACAGTTTTAATATTTTTAAATACTAATTTTTACATTTTTAATATCTCTATGCATTTTTATATATTTTTTATATATTTTTATATATATTTTTATATTTTTCTGTATTTGTTTTTTACATTCCTTTATACTTAATATGTTTTTCTATATTTATTTTTTATATTTTTGTATTTATTTTTTATACTTTTATATCTATTTTGTGTTTATTTTTTATATTTTTTATGTTTATTTTCCTATATTTTTTATATTTATTTTCTGTAACTTAAAAAATTTATTTCTTCCATTTATTTGTAATAGTTTTTAATATTTACGTTATATATTTTTAATATTTATTTTCTATATTTTTATATTTATTAGTTCAATTTTTTTTTATATTTCAACATTTATTTAATATTAATATAATTTAAATTTTTTTTT
>NW_026630712.1:0-1302 GCF_030028575.1 Malurus melanocephalus
GATCCCAAACCCTTTTTGTGGGGTTTTTATGGGTTCAGAGCCATCCCAAACCCCTTTCTGTGGGGTCTTCATGGGTTTAGGGTGATCCCAAACCCATTTTGTGGGGTTTTTATGGGTTTAGAGGGATCCCAAACCCATTTTGTGGGGTTTTTATGGGTTTAGAGGGATCCCAAACCCCTTTCTGTGGGGTTTTTATGGGTTCAGAGCCATCCCAAACCCCTTTCTGTGGGGTTTTTATGGGTTTAGAGGGATCCCAAACCATTTTTTGTGGGGTTTTTATGAGTTTAGGGTGATCCCAAACCCCTTTTTGTGGGGTTTTTATGGTTTAGGGCCATCCCAAACACCTTTTTGTGTTTTTTTAATGGGTTTAGGGCAATCCCAAACCCCTTTTTGTGGGGTTTTTAATGGTTTAAAGTGATCCCAAAACTTGGATTTCCCCCTTTTTTGGAGTTTTTATTTCCTAATCCAACCCCACCCCAAACCCCTTTTCTCCCTTTCACCCCCAAAACCCCATAAAACCCCCAAAACCCTTTTTTTTCCCCTTTTTTTTTGCAGCAAAAATACTTCGACTCGGGCGATTACAACATGGCCAAGGCCAAAGTGAAGAACAAACAAATCCCRAACTCCGGCCCCGAAAAAAACCCCGTGACTGGAGAGCACATCCCGACCCCACAGGATTTACCCCAAAGGAAATCCTCGCTGCTCACCAGCAAACTGGCGGGGTAGCCAAGGATTTTGGGGATTTTTTGGGGATTTTTTTGGGTTTTGGGATGGACGGGATTTTTATGGCATGGCACTTTATGGGAATCCTAAATCTTAAATGTGGAAATCCTAAATCTGGAAAGGGAGATCCTAAATGTGCAAAGGAGAATCCTATATCTGGGAAATTGGGATCCCAAATGGGGAAAATGGGATCCTAAATGTGGAAATTCTAAATCTGGAAAGGGGGGGATCCCAAATGTGGAAAATGGGATCCTAAATGTGGAAACTCTAAATCTGGAATGGGAGATCCTAAATGTGGAAAATGGGATCCTAAATGGGGAAAATGGGATCCTAAATGTGCAAAGGGGGATCCCAAATGTGGAAAGGAATCCTAAATCTGGGAAATTTGGATCCTAAATGTGGAAATTTGGATTCCAAATGGGGAGAGTGTGATCCTAAATGTGGAAATCCTAAATGTGGGAAATGGGATCCTAAATGTGGGAAATGGGATCCCAAATGGGTAAAGGGGAATCCTAAATCTGGGAAATTTGGATCCCAAATGTGGAAAATGGGATCCCAAATGTGGAAAATGGGATCCCA
>NW_026630713.1:0-1281 GCF_030028575.1 Malurus melanocephalus
AAGGACTCCAGCCGGCATTACTCACGCCTTCCCCGCTTCACAGCTCGCTGCCATGTGGCAGGAATTCAAGCGGGTGGAGCCCTCTTCCCTCTGGAAATATCTGATAAAAACGCCTTCCCTCCCCCTTTTCCTTGGCCCAGACAGGATGTGGGTGTGGGGCCGGGGCCGGGGGGCTGCAGAGCCCCCCGAGCTGCCCCACCAAAGCCCAGCTGCTGCTCCCAGGCTTTTCTTGGGATCGGGGCCTCTCCCAAACCCAGGATCTCAGCACCTTCCCGGGGATTGAGGTTCTAAAGGAAACCTCAGCCTCTAAATTTGAGCAGCTGGAAGGTTTAAAGTCTCTTTTTCCTTTCCTGATATTTAGGACTTTCGTAAGTGTTGCAAAAGAAATGGAGGGAAGAGAGAAAAGGGCAAGAACAGAGGGTTTTTTTTCTAAAAACTGAGTTTCGCAGAGATGAATGAAAAATATATATTAAAAAAAAAGATGAAAGGTTAAGTAAAAGAAGTTGAGTTTTTTCATTAGGTTCAGGTATAATCCACAGTGTCTTTTCCATGTTCATAAGCTCTCCACGGGGTTTATCCATCCCCAATTTTCCAACACGAGCTGCTCACAGAATCCTCCCAGGAGTCTGGGAGGGGCTGGGATGAGCAGCCCACTCTGCAGAGCGGGGATGGGTGTAAACCTCACAGGAAGAACCCCAAAAAAACCCAGACCAAGGCCAGAAGGAGCATTTACAGGGGATTTGCCCCTTTGGGGTTGGGTTTCCTAGGGATTTGCTCCTGTAGGGTTGGGGTTGGGTTTCTCAGGGTTTTGCCCCTTTGGGGTTGGGTTTCCCAGGGGGTTTGATACTGTAGGGTTGGATTTCCCAGGGGTTTTGTCCCTGTAGGGTTGGGGTTTGGTTTCCCAGGAACTTGCCCCTCTAGGGTTAGGTTTTCCAGGGGTTTGTCCCTTTGGGGTTGGGTTTCCCAGGGGTTCGCCCCTTTGGGGTTGGGTTTGCCTCTGTGGGGTTGGGTTTCTCAGGAATTTGTCCCTATAGGGTTGGGTTTCCCAGGGATTTGCCCCAGTAGGGTTGGGTTTCTCAGGGCTTTGCCCCTGTGGGGTTGGGTTTCTCAGGAATTTGTCCCTGTAGGGTTGGGGTTGGGTTTCCCAGGGGTTTTGCCCCTTTGGGATTGGGTTTTCCAGGGAATTTGCCCCTTTGGGGTTGGGGTTGGGTTTCCCAGGGGTTTTGCCCCTTTGGGGTTGGGCTTCCCAGAGGTTTTGTCCCTGTAGGATTTGGTTTCCCA
>NW_026630714.1:0-1346 GCF_030028575.1 Malurus melanocephalus
GTCACCCTCCTGTCCCCGTTCTCCTCCCGGTCACCCTCCCGTCCCCGTCCCGGTCCCGATCCCCTTCCCCATTCCCATTCTCGTCCCCGTCTCGGTCCTGTCCTCGTCCTCGTCCTATCACAGTTCCCCTCCTGTCCCCATCCCGGTCCCGTCCCCATCCCTCTCTGCGTCCTTGTCTCGGTTTCGTCCCCTACTTGTCCCAGTCCCGATCCCCGTCCTCATCCCCGTCCCCGCCTTAATCCCGTCCCCAGTACTGTTCCGGTGCCGGACCCCTACCTGTCCCCGTCCCCGTCGTGTCCCCAGCTGCATCCCCTTCTCCGTTCCCGTCTCGGTTCCGTCCCCTACCTGTCCCATCCCCACCCCCGTCCCCACTCCCGTCCCCATCCCCGTCCCCATCCCAGTCCCGCAGAGGCGCCCGGGTTGTTCTCAGCAGGTCCCGGTTTATTTCGGAGGGAGAGGGCCAGGAGGGGACACACAACACCGCTCGGGGTGGAGCCGGGCAGCGCCCCGGAGTGCGGCTGGAACCCCGCGGGTGTTCCCCGCATCCCCCCCGGAACCCCGCGGGTGTTCCCCGCATCCCCCCGGAACCCCGCGGGTGTTCCCCGCATCCCGGGGCTCCCGCCGGCGGATCTGCCCGGCTTCATCCCGCTCTAGTCCGCCCGGCACTCGTGCAGCTCCTCGGCCCCGCCGATGCGGAGCCCCTGCAGCAGCGGGAAGGTGGCGGGGGGCTCCTCGGGGAACCCCCAGTCCCCCGCTCCGCCGCCGTCTCCGCGGCCCCGSAGGTTCTCGTAGAAGCGGGGAGCGGGCTCGGGGAGCAGCCGCTGCCCCCGGTACCCCGCGCCCCCCACCCGCGCGTACTGCACGGGCTCCCCGGCACCCTCCTGCCGCACGTAGGGCCGGGGCAGCGCCGGGAGGGCAGCGGGCAAGGCGGGGGGCTCCTTCCCCGCCTGCTTCCCCGGCGCCCCTTCCAGCACGGTGACCGTGGAGATGGCAGCTGGGCCGGGCTCYCTGGAGGCGAGGASCTGGAGCGGTTCCTGGGGACAGCGRGAGGTCACAGCCGGTGCCATCTGCCCCTGCTGCCCTTGAGTGTGGCCCCACGCTTTAGGGACATGTTCTGGGTGGGAACTGGGGGCCCGGGGAGCAGCCGCCCTGGTCTCACCTGTGGCACCGCTGGCGGCACCCACTTGCCCAGGCTGCTGTTGGCAGGGTCGGGGACACTGGGCCAGAGCTGCTCCTTCATCCTGGAGACCACGGGATGAGGGGACTCAGCAAAGGGGCTGCAATGGGTGGCCTCGGGGCTGAACTGGCTCCCGCCAAGCTCGTGGCGGGATATCAGCACTCCCCAA
>NW_026630715.1:0-1288 GCF_030028575.1 Malurus melanocephalus
GCTGTTGGTTTATCCTCGCCTGAGCCGAGGCTGGAATTTACACTCCCCGCTAATCTGGCCGGCCCCAGAAATTAATTACGGCCTTGTACATTAAAAATTAACATAACCTTTCTGGATATCTGTTCTTACAGCACTGGAGCGGGCCGGGGTCCCTCGGCTGCCCTGCAATTGGAGCCATTTTCCTTCTCATTCTTCCCCTCCTTCCCCACCCTGGTTTTTTTTTTGGAGATGTGGACATTTGAAGTTGTTAATTACAAGGCTGGGAGCCGGTGAAGTTTAAGAGGTTTTTGATTGCCTGTGCTGCTGGCAGAGTTTGGAAAAAAGGGGGAGATCAAGGGGGTCTCTTCTCTCCTTTTTTTTTGGGGAGGTTTAAATCATAATCCATGGGCTGGGAAGGGCTGAGCACCCAAAATTCACTGGGGTGGTTTTCAGGCCTTGGCTGGAGGAGGGATGGGCAGGAAAAGGCTTTGCTGAAGTTGCTCTGCTGCTCATTTGTCACTCAAATGAAAGCAGCTTTTTTGGGGTGGGAATTAGAGCACATTCCCATTGCTCTGTGAACCCGCAACTGCAGAGATCCCGGTCCAGCCAGCGGGGTGGACCCAAAGCTGGATGTCCCAAAGGCGCCTCGGTGTCCCTAGAGCTCCTCTCACCGAGGAACGGGGGCACTGGGAGCTGTGGGATGGGCTTGGGATGGGGTTGGGATGGGATTGGGTTGGTATTGTTGGGATTGGCTGTGCCTCAGTGGATCTGGAGCTCCTCTCACAGAGGAATGGGACCACTGGGAGTTGTGGGGTGGGGTTGGGATGGGGTTGGGATTGCTGGGATTGGCTGTGCCTCAGTGGATCTGGAGCTCTTCTCATTGAGGAATGGGGGCACTGGGAGCTGTGGGATGGGGTTGGGATGGGGTTGGGATGGGGTTGGGATTGTCGGGATGGGCTGTGCCTTGATGGATCTGGAGCCCCTCTAATCGAGGAACAGGGACACTGAGCTCTGGGATGGGCTTGGGATGGGGTTGGGATGAGGTTGGGATTGCTGGGATGGGTTGTGCCTCAGTGTCCCTAAAGCTCCTCTCACCGAGGAATGGGACATTGGGAGCTGTGGGAATGGGGTTAGGATGGGGTTGGGATTGTCAGGATGGGCTGTGCCTCAGTGTCCCTAGAATTCCTCTCACCGTGAAATGGGGCACTGGGAGCTGTGAGATGGGGTTGGGATGAGGTTGGGATTGTTGGGATGGGGTTGGGATTGCTGGGATTGGCTGTGCCTCAGTGTCCCTGGAGCTCCTCTCACC
>NW_026630716.1:0-1288 GCF_030028575.1 Malurus melanocephalus
GCCCTGGGGATGCTGCTGTGGCACAAACACGACGTGGAGAAATCCTTGGCCGACCTGGCCAACTTCACCCCGTTCCCGGACGAGTGGACRGTGGAGGACAAGGTGCTGTTCGAGCAGGCCTTCAGCTTCCACGGCAAGAGCTTCGCRCGCATCCAGCAGATGGTGAGACCTGAAAAATGGGGCAGAGCCACAAATGGGACCCCAAATCCACCCCAAATCCAGCAGATGGTGAGAGCCCAAAAATGGGACAGAGCCCCCAAATGGGACCCCAAAACCACCCCAAATGGGACCCCAAATCCAGCAGATGGTGAGAGCCCAAAAAAATGGGGCAGAGCCACAAATGGGACCCCAAATCCACCCCAAATGGGACCCCAAATCCAGCAGATGGTGAGAGCCCCAAAAATGGGACCCCAAATCCCCCCCCAAATGGGGCACAGTTCCCCCAAACCCAGCAGATGGTGAGAGTCCCAAAAATGGGGCAGAGCCCCCAAATGGGACCCCAAAACCGCCCCCAAATGGGGCACAACCACCCCAAATCCAGCAGATGGTGAGACCCCCCCAAATCGGGGAGAGCCCCCAAATGGGACCCCAAAACTGCCCCCAAATCGGGCACAGCCCCCCAAAATGGGACCCCAAATCCAGCAGATGGTGAGACCCCAAAAATGGGGCAGAGCCACAAATGGGACCCCAAAACCGCCCCAAATCCGGCAGATGGTGAGAGCCCCAAAAATGGGGCAGACCCACAAATGGGACCCCAAATCCACCCCAAATCCAGCAGATGGTGAGAGCCCAAAAAAATGGGGCAGAGCCCCCCAAATGGGACCCCAAAACTGCCCCCAAATGGGACCCCAAATCCAGCAGATGGTGAGACCCCAAAAATGGGACAGAGCCCCCAAATGGGACCCCAAAACCACCCCAAATGCCAGCAGATGGTGAGACCCCTCCCCAAATGGGGCACATGGTGAGACCCTCCCCAAATGTGACCCTAAACCCCCTCCAAAATCCAGCAGATGGTGAGACCCCCCCCAAATCCAGATGGTGAGACCCTCCCCAAATGTGACCCTAAAACCCCCCCTCCCTGATCCAGGCCAGGGCAGCGACTTTTTGGGGCACTGGAGGGGCCCCAGGGGGTCACCTGGGGATTTTGGGGGTCCTGACCCTCTCATTTTTAGGGAATTCCCCTCCATCTCTGCCCATCCTATTTCTGAACCCCATTTTTTGGGTTTTTTTTGTTTTTTATGGGTTTTCCACCCCCCATCTCAGGGTTTTTCCTGCACTTTTTCCCACA
>NW_026630717.1:0-1306 GCF_030028575.1 Malurus melanocephalus
GCTTTCTCTTCTCCCTCACCCCCTCTTTGGAATTCCCATTTCCAGGATGGACACCTCCACACTCAGGGTGACTCTTTGGTTTTTTTGGCCTCAAAAAGCTCTCAGTCCCTCTTTTCCCAGAGCCTCATCTCCTTCCTGCCCTCCCGAGTTCCTGCATTGTGTTCCAGAGGAACTCTCCGTGCCTGGATTTATCCTCTTCATGGATCTCCGGAGTTGGGGCTGTTTTTAAAGCCTAAAAGCACAGCCCCATCTGTCCCGTGCCCCTGGGGCATTGTAAAGAGCCCTGGTGACCTGAAAGATTTCCCTGTGCCCTGGCAGAGTGAGGGAAAAGAGAGCTTTTAATGGATTTTCCTAAGTGGCTGCAGTGAGCTTTCACATTTCTGTGTAACTCTTCCCTCTTCCTTGCTGTGATTTTGGGGTTGAAGGGGACATTTCCCGCTCTGGGATGGTTTGGGGTGATGTTTGAGGCATCAGGAGCCCACAGGAGGAGATGTGGCACTAGGTGGGCATTGCTTGGCTGGTGACAGCAAGGTGGCCTTGTCCCAAATGACAGTGGGCACACGGGGAAGGGAAGGAAATTTGTCACTTGGCTTGGGGGCTGGCATGGGGACAGCGTGGGGCACTGGGACACCCTGAGTGGGGTGAGCTTGGGCACAGAGCTTGGGATAAAACCACCTTCGGTCATCCCTGGCTGTCCCTCGGGGTGGCGGTGGCACAGGACGGTGACACAGGATGGTGGCACAGGGCAATGGCACAGGACAATGGTACAGGACAATGGTACAGGGCAGTGTCACAGGACGGTGACACAGGATGGTGACACAGGGCGGTGACACAGGACAGTGACACAGGACAATGGCACAGGGAGGTGACACAGGACAGTGACACAGGACGGTGACACAGGATGGTGGCACAGGACAATGGCACAGGACAGTGGCACAGGGCGGTGGCACAGGACAGTGACACAGGACAATGACACAGGACAGTGACACAGGACAATGACACAGGACAGTGACACAGGACAGTCACACAGGACAGTGACACAGGACAGTGACACAGGACAGTGACACAGGACAATGACGCAGGACTGTCACACAGAGCAGTCACACAGGACGGTGACACAGGACAGTGACACAGGGCAGTGACACAGGGCAGTGACACAGGACAATGACACAGGATGGTGACACCGGACTGTGACACAGGACGATGGCACAGGGTGGTGGCATAGGACGGTGGGACAAGACGGTGACACAGGACAGTCACACAGCACAGCACACAGGACGGTGACACAGGGCAGTGACACAGGATG
>NW_026630718.1:0-1286 GCF_030028575.1 Malurus melanocephalus
AGGAGAGGAAGCCCAAGGAGCAGGCCCGGGGCTCCTGCCTGGCCTGGCCTTTGGGAAAAATTTTGAGGGGCTGGAGCATGTCCAGAGGAGGCAACGAGGCTGGGGAAAAGCTTGGAAACCCCGTGAGGAATGGCTGAGGGAGCTGGGGGTGTTCAGCCTGGAGAAAAGGGGACTCTGAGGTGACCTTATTGCTCTCTATAACTCCTTGAATGGTGGCTGTGGGCAGGAGGGGTCGGCCTCTTTCTCCAGGCATCAGCTGGCAGCAGGAGAGGACACAGCCAAGGGAAATGGAGGTTGGATATCAAAAAAAGTTTTTTTAGGGAAAGAGTGATAAAGCACTGGAATGATCTGCCCAGGGAGGTGGTGCAGTCACCATCCCTGGATATGTTTAAACAAAGATTGGATGTGGTGCTTGGTGCCATGGTTTAGTTGAGGTGTCAGGGCAGGGGTTGGACTGAAAGATCTTGAAGGTCTCCTCCAACCCTGGTGATTCTGTGATTCTGTGATTCTGCAATTCTGTAATTCTGTGACTCTGTAATTCTGTGATTCTGTGATTCTGAGACTCTATGATTCTGTGATTCTGTGATTCTGAGACTCTGTGATTCTGTGAATCTGTGACTTCATGATTCCATGATTCTGTGATTGATTCTGTAATTCCATGATTCTGTGATTCCATGACTCCGTGATTCTGTGATTGAATTGGTAATTCCATGATTCTGTAATTCCATGATTCTGTCTGTGATTCCATGATTCTGTGACTCTGATTCTGTGATTCTGTGATTCCAAGACTCTCTGATTCCATGATTCTGTGAATCTGTGACTCCATGATTCCATGATTTCGTAACTCTGTGATTTATTCCATAATTCTGGGATTCTTGGATTCCATGACTCTGTGATTCCATGATTCTGTGATTGATTCTGTAATTCCATGATTCTGGAATTCTGTGATTCCATGATTCTGGAATTCTGCGATTCCATGACTCTGTGATTCCGTGATTCTGTGATTCTGTCATTGTTTCTGTAATTCCATGATTCTGTGATTCTGCGATTCCATGACTCTGTGATTCCAACTCTGTGATTCTGTGATTGAATTGGTAATTCCATGATTCTGTGACTGTGGCTCTGTGACTGTGGCTGTGACTCTGTGACTCTGTGACTCTGTGACTCTGATTCTATGACTCTGTCACTCTGTGATTCTGTGTCTCTGTCACTCTGTGATTCTCTGATTCTGTAATTCCATGATTCTGTGTCTCTGTCACTCTGTGATTCTCTGATTCTGTAATTCC
>NW_026630719.1:0-1285 GCF_030028575.1 Malurus melanocephalus
CCAGCAGCGCCGTCACCGCCATCCAGGTCAGGGCAGCGGCGACCCCCAGGGCGAGCAGGCGGAGGGGGCCTGGGGAGGGGGAGGGGAGGGCTCAGAGACCCCCGGGAACACCCCAAAAATCACCCAAAAACCACCCCAAAATCATCCTGAAATCATTCCTAAAACCACCCCAAAACCCGCCCCAAAATCACCCCAAAAATACCCCAAAACCGCCCCAAAATCAACCCGAAAATACCACAAAACCACCCCAAAATCACCCCAAAAACGGCCCCAAAATCACCCCAAAAACCACCCCAAAATTATCCTGAAATCATTCCTAAAACCACCCCAAAATCAACCCAAAAATACCCCAAAACCACCCCAAAATCAGCCCAAAATCCGCCCCAAAATCATTCCTAAAAGCCACCCAAAATCACCCCAAAATCAGCCCAAAACCCTACCTAAAAACACCCCAAAACCACCCCGAAATTACCCCGAAAAAACCCTAAAATCAGCCTGAAATAATTCCTAAAAATATCCCAAAATCACCACAAAACCACCCCAAAATCATTCCTAAAAGTACCCCAAAAGCACCCCAAAATAATCCCCAAATCGGACCCAAAATCACCCCCAAAAACGCCCCAAAATCACTCCGAAACCACCCTAAAATCAGCCCCAAATCACACCAAAATCACCCCAAAATGCCCCCCAAACCGCCCCAAAACCGCCCAAAATCAGCCCAAAAAATCAACCCGAAAACCTCAAAAATCAACCCCAAAATCAACCTGAAAACCTCAAAGAAACGCACCCCAAAATCACCCCAAAACAGCCCCAAAAATCTTTCCTAAAAACATCCCAAAACTGCCCCAAAAATCATCCCAAACCCGCCCCAAAATCACCTCAAAACCAACCAAAAACCTTCCTAAAATCACTCCAAAATCCCCTCGAAATCTTCTCCAAAAATTTTCCCGAATTGCCCCAAAATCCCCCCAAAGTTCCCCAAAATTTCCACCAAATTCCCCCCAAATTTCCCAAAAATGCCCGAAATTCCCCCAAATTCCTCCAAATTCCCCAAAAATCCCTCAAATTCTCCCCAAATTCCTCCAAATTTCTCAAAAATGCCCGAAATTCCCCCAAATTCCTCCAAATTCCCCAAAAATCCCTCAAATTCTCCCCAAATTCCTCCAAATTTCTAAAAAATGCCCGAAATTCCCCCAAATTCCTCCAAATTCCAAAAAAATCCCTCAAATTCTCCCCAAATTCCTCCAAATTTCCAAAAAATGCCCGAAATTCCCCCAAATTCCTC
>NW_026630720.1:0-1294 GCF_030028575.1 Malurus melanocephalus
TTTTCCCCAAATCCCCCCTCCCAACCCCATTAAAACCCCCCAAATCCCCAACCCCATTAAAATCCCCTTTTTTCCATGGATTTAACCCCTCCCTCTCCTGTTTTTTTTCCAGTTTTTTTCCAGGAATTCCCAGGGAATCGCTCTCTGCCCTTTACCAGGTGAATTATTCATCAATTCCACCAAAATTAAAATAATTTGATTTTATTCCCACCCCGGGAATTCTCACAATTCCCTTTTCCACCCCTTCAATTCCCTTTTTTTTCTGCCTTTTAAGTGGAAAAAAMMCCCMWTTTTYYCMMCYTTTYAWWKGGRAAAAMYYCYTTTTTTYYYYYWTTTTTTTCTGGATTTGGGATCTTTTTTTTGCCTGGCATCCCATTAAATTTTATTTATTTAAAACCTTCCTTCCTTTCCCAAATTAAACCCCAAATTAAATTAATTTTGGGATTTAAACCATTCCTGGAATGTTCCAAAACTACAAATAAAATGTGATAAAATCCCATGAAAATGACAATAAAACGATATCAAACGACATTAAAATGATGCCAAATCCCCAATAAATCCCATCCAATTTTTTCTATTTATTTATTTAGATTAATTTCTATTTATTTCTATTTTTTGCCCTTTTTTCCAACCAAAATCCCACCTGGAAATCTCAATTCCCTGCCTTGATTCCAGGGAGTTTTTTCATTCCTTTATTTTTAATTCCAGGCTGGTTTTTATCCATTTATTTTCACTTCCTTATTTTTATTTTTCATTCTTTATTTTTAATTCCACAGGGTTTTTATCCAATTATTTTTAATTTTTTTTGTTTGTTTTTTATCCCTTTATTTATAATTCCATGGGGTTTTTTATCTTTTCCTTTGTATTTCCAAGGTTGTTTTTCATTCTTTATTTTTCAATCCAGCTTTTCTTTTATTCTTTATTTATTTTTAATTCCAGGACATTTTTTATCCTTTGTTTTTAATTCCAGGCATTTTTTAATCCTCTTATTTTTAATTCTATTTTTTTTATCCTTTTCCCTTTAACTCCATTATTTTTTATTCTTTATTTTTAATTCCAGAGGTTTTTTTAATTCCTATATTTTTAATTCCAGGGTGTTTTTAATTCCAGGCTTTTTGTTCTTTTTTAAAATTCCTTTATTTTTAATCCCAGGTTTTTTAACTCCTTAATTTTTAATTCTTTTATTTTAATTCCAGGATTTTTTTTTTATTAATCCTTTCCTTTCCAACCCCAATTTTTTTTAAATTATTCCTTTTCTTCCCCAGAAAATTCCTGATTTTCCTGCTCCAAAAAC
>NW_026630721.1:0-1309 GCF_030028575.1 Malurus melanocephalus
TGGTCAGTGATGGTCAGGGATGGACACTGGGAATGGATGGGAATGGTCAGTGAGGAGCTCTGGCCATGGCCGGGGTTGTTGAGGCGGAACGCCTGCGCCGCCGGCTCCCACATCTCGATGGCCCACAGCGTCTCCGACACGCCTGAGGGACAGGAGGAGTGGTCAAAGTTGGGTGGAAGTGGTCAAAAGTTGGGTGGGAGTGGTCAAAAGTTGGGTGGGAGTGGTCAAAAGTGAGTGGAAGTGGTCAAAAGTTGGGTGGGAGTGGTCAAAAGTTGGGTGGAAGTGGTCAAAAGTTGGGTTGAAGTGGTCAGAGTTGAGTGGAAGTGGTCCGAGTTGAGTGGAAGTGGTCAAAAGTTGGGTGGGAATGGTCAAAGTTGAGTGGAAGGGGTCAAAGTTGGGTGGAAGTGGTCAGTGATGGGCAGTGATGGTTGGGAGTGGCCAAAAGTTGGGTGGAAGTGGTCAAAAGTGGGGTGGAAGTGGTCAAAAGTTGGGTGGAAGTGGTCAAAATTGAGTGGAAGTGGTCAAAAGTTGGGTGGAAGTGGTCAAAGTTGAGTTGGAAGTGGTCAAAGTTGGGTGGGAGTGGTCAAAGTTGAGTGGAAGTGGTCAAAAGTTCAGTTGAAGTGGTCAAAGTTGAGTTGGAAGTGGTCAAAGTTGGGTGGGAGTGGTCAAAGTTGAGTGGGAATGGTCAAAGTTGGGTGGGAGTGGTCAAAAGTCGAGTGGACATGGTGAAAATTGAGTGGAAGTGGTCAAAAGTTGGGTGGAAGTGGTCAAGATTGGGTGGAAGTGGTCAAGATTGGGTGGAAGTGGTCAAAGTTGGGTGGAAGTTGTTAAAAGTTGGGTGGGAGTGGTCAGAGTTGAGTGGGAGTGGTCAAAGTTGAGTTGGAAGTGGTCAAAGTTGGGTGGGAGTGGTCAAAGTTGGGTGAAGAGGTCAAAGTTGAGTGGGAGTGGTCAAAAGTTGGGTGGGAATGGTCAGTGATGGACACTGGGAATGGTCAGCAATGTCCAGAGCCCGGCACTGGGAACGCCCGGCAGATCTGCTGCCAGCCCCAGGAATTCCCAAATTCCCGAATTCCCGAATAATTCCCAAAATTCCCGAATCATTCCCCAAATTCCCAAATAATTCCCAAATTCCCGATGGGCGCCCCGTGGTCTCACCGGCCTGGTGGAAGCCCTCGGACAGACCCCCACAGCCCGAGAACACGTCCAACGTCCGCAGCTTCGGCACGGCCACCTCGGGCAACTCCGGCTCGCTGGGCTCGGCGCTGACCGCTCGGACCTTGCCCTTCCCTGGGGGAAAATTGGGAATGGT
>NW_026630722.1:0-1237 GCF_030028575.1 Malurus melanocephalus
CACTCACCCCAGGAAGCAGTGGGCAGCGGTCAGCACCCATTTGGGGGTCACCAGGGACCCCCCGCAGCGATGCTCCCCCCTCAGCTGCAGACTGACCATCCACGGCCACTGCCCCGGCCGAGCGGCCGAACCGCCCACGACGCGGCCACGGGAGCGGGAACGGCCGCACTCGGACCCTGGAACGAGAAAAAATGGGAAAAAATGGGAAAAAAGTGAAAAAAGGGGAATTTGGGGTAATTTCGGTGAAATTTGGGGTAATTTGGGGAAATTTTGGTGAAATTTGGGGGATTTTAGGGGAAATTTCAGGGAATTTAGAGCGGCTGAGCCGCCCACGATGCGGCCACGGGAACGGGAACGGCCACACTCGAACCCTAAAAATGAGAAAAAATGGGAAAATTTGGGGAAATTTGGAAAAATTAGGAATTTAGGGAAATTTTGGGGAAATTTCAGTGAAATTTGGGGAATTTTTTTTGAAATTTGGGGGATTTTAGGTGAAATTTGGGGAAAAATAATGAAAATTTGGGGTCAGTTTGGGTCAGTTTGGGGCAGCCGTGGGAACAGGAACGGCCGCACTCGGACCCTGGAAATGGGAAAATTGGGGTGAAATCAGGGAAAATTGGGAAAAATTGGGAAAATCAGAGATTTGGGGTCATTTCGGTGAAATTTGGGGAAAAATCGGGGAAATTTGGGGTCATTTTTGGGGGATTTGGGGCGTCCGAGCGAGCAGGAACAGCCGCAGTCTGACCCTAAAACCATAAAAATTGGGAAAATTCGGGTGAATTAATGAAAAATTGGGAATTTGGGGTAATTTCGGTGAAATTTGGGGTAATTTGGGGAAATTTCAGTGAAATTTGGGGTAAAATCAGTGAAATTTGGGGGATTTTGGGGCATTCGAACCACCCACGACGCGGCCACGGGAACGGGAACGGCCGCACTCGGACCCTGGAATGAGAAAATTGGGAAAAAATGGGAAAAAATGGGAAAATCAGAGATTTGGGGAAATTTCGGTGAAATTTGGGGTCATTTCAGGGAAATTTTGGGGGATTTTAGGGGGAATTTGGGGTTTCTGGACTGAGTTTTGGCGTCGGTTTGGGGAAATTTGGGGAATTCGGGGTCATTTATGGCAGTTTTGGGGTTGTTCGGGGATTTTGGTCTCAATTTTGGGGTTTCTGGGGTCAATTTGGAGTTTTTGGGGTAATTTTGGGGTCTTTGGGCTGAGTTTCGAGGGGTTTTGGGT
>NW_026630723.1:0-1296 GCF_030028575.1 Malurus melanocephalus
TGGGGGGATTGGGGGGATTGGGGACATTGGGGACAATGGGGACATCGGAGACATTGGGGACAGTGAGGGGAGAGTGGGAACAGTACAGTGACAATGGTGACACAGTGGTGACACTGAGGTGACAATGACACACCTGATCTGAGGTTGGTCATGGCGGACGGCAGCTGCAGGTGGGCGGGGCTGTGCGTGGGGACACTGGGGTGACACTGGGGTGACATTGGGGTGACATTGGGGTGATGATGATGACAGTGGTGTGACAATGGTGACACTGAGGTGACAATGACACACCTGATCTGAGGTTGGTCATGGTCGATGGCAGCTGCAGGTGGGCGGGGCTGTGGGGGGGGACACTGGGGTGACACCGGGGTGACATTGGTGACAATGGGGTGATGATGAGGTGACATCGGTGACACACAGGTGACACTGAGGTGACAATGACACACCTGATCTCAGGTTGGTCATGGTGGACGGCAGCTGCAGGTGGGCGGGGCTGTGGGGGGGGACACTGGGGTGACACTGGGGTGACATTGGGGTGACATTGGGGTGATGATGGTGACACGGGGGTGACAATGGTGACATTGGGGTGACAATGGTGACACACAGGTGACACACCTGATCTGAGGTTGGTCATGGTGGACGGCAGCTGCAGGTGGGCGGGGCTGTGCTGGGGACACTGGGGTGACACTGGGGTGATGATGGTGACACTGGGGTGACAATGGTGACACTGAGGTGACAATGACACACCTGATCTCAGATTGGTCATGGTGGACGGCAGCTGCAGGTGGGCGGGGCTGTGCGTGGGGACACTGGGGTGACAACGATGACAATGGGGTGATGACAGTGACACTGGCGTGACACTGGGGTGACACTGGGGTGACACTGGGGTGATGATGAGGTGACACAGTGGTGACAATGATGACATTGGGGTGATGATGGTGACACTGAGGTGACAATGACACACCTGATCTGAGGTTGGTCATGGTGGATGGCAGCTGCAGGTGGGCGGGGCTGTGCGTGGGGACACTGGGGTGACACTGGTGACAATGGGATGATGATGGTGACACTGGGGTGACAATGGTGACACTGAGGTGACAATGACACACCTGATCTGAGGTTGGTCATGGTGGATGGCAGCTGCAGGTGGGCGGGGCTGTGCGTGGTCACTCCGATCTCGATGGACCCCGCCCATTTGTCCACCATCTTGTCCAGCCGCACCTGGAACAGCTCATTGTCCCCGAGGGGGCGGGCACTGAGCACCACGCCGTGGTTAAAGTCATCGGTGGCACTGAGGGGACA
>NW_026630724.1:0-1300 GCF_030028575.1 Malurus melanocephalus
CTAACCAAGCCTTAAAGAGACATGGGGCACTTTTGGGGAGCTGGGATTGCTTTGCTGAGGGAGGAGTTTGGGAGCAGAAGGGCTGGAGCTGGGAATGTGCTGGGGTTTGTGGGATTGGGAATGGCTCCTCTCGGGCTTGGGAGCAGAATTTGTGGTGCTGCTGGGGTTTTGCACCCACCAGTCTGTCCAGGGCCATTCCTAATGGGAATCTGAGCGGTCACTGCTCCATGGGAGCAGCAGGGATGGAGCTGGGAATGCAGGATGGGCTGGCTGGGCTCTGGCTCTTGGGAATGGGCTCCTCTTGTGGTTGGGATCAGAGCAGGGCCCAGATCTGAACCTAAATAGGTTCTGAATCCACCAGTCTGTCCAGGGCCATTCCTAACAGGTATCTGAGTGGTCACTGCTCTGGTGGGAGCAGCAGGGCTGGAACTGGGAATGCAGCGCAGTGGGATGGGCTCCTCTCGTCTTTGGGATCAGAGCAGGGCCTGGATGTGATCCCAAACAAGTTCTGCACCCACCAGTCTGTCCAGGGCCATTCCTAACAGGAATCTGAGTGGTCACTGCTCTGGTGGGAGCAGCGGGGCTGGAGCTGGGAATGCAGGAGGGGCTCTGGCTCTTGGGAATGGGAATGGGTTCCTCTCATGATTGGGATCAGAGCAGGGAGCAGAATTTGTGGTGCTGCTGGGGTTTTGCACTCACCAGTCTCTCCAGAGCCATTCCCAATGGGAATCTGAGTGGTCACTGCTCTGTTGGGAGCAGCGGGGCTGGAGCTGGGAATGCAGCACAGTGGGATGGGCTCCTCTCGTCTTTGGGATCAGAGCAGGGCCTGGATCTGATCCCAAACAGGTTTTGGACCCACCGGTCTCTCCAGAGCCATTCCCAGCAGGAATCTGAGTGGTCACTGCTCCATGGGAGCGGCGGGGCTGGAGCTGGGAATGCAGGAGTGGCTCTGGCTTTTGGAAATGGGCTCCTCTTGGGCTTGGGATCAGAGCAGAGAGCAGAATTTGTGGTGCTTCTGGGTTTTGCACTCACTCCAGAGCCATTCCCAATGGGAATCTGAGTGGTCACTGCTCTGGTGGGAGCAGCAGGGCTGGAGCTGGGAATGCAGGAGGGGCTCTGGCTCTTGAGAATGGGAATGGGCTCCTCTCATTTTTGGGATCAGAGCAGGGAGCAGAATTTGTGGTGCATTTTTCATTTTGTTGTTTCACAACCAGCATTTACTGGGATCCCCAGTAAGAATCTCTGGCTCTCCCTGAAATCCTCTCTAAGCTGAAAACCAGATAATATTGGAAGTAACTTG
>NW_026630725.1:0-1344 GCF_030028575.1 Malurus melanocephalus
CCCCAGTCCCTCTCCAGCTCTCCTGGAGCCCCTTCAGGCCCCAAAAGGGGCTCTGAGCTCTCCCTGGAGCTTTCTCCAGGCTGAAGTTTTGGATTAGAATTTGTTTTTTTCCAAAAGCAGCTGTGGTGSCACTGACCTGGGAGAAGATCACTGCAGGGTTGAAATCCCGAYGGACCATCCTGTAGCGGGTGCCCAGGGCGGGGCTGCGCACGGAGCTCAGGTAAACTCCTCTCATCTCCAGATCTGAATGGAACCAGGGGAAAAAAAAATACAGGATTAGCACAGATAGAATCAACAGTTAATTCACAGCTGTTACACTGTGTGTTCTGCAGTCTGTCATTCTTTTATGGTTTTCACAAAACCTCAATTTCCCAAAAAAAAAAAAAAATTCTGCAGTTCCCCAGACACCTCTGGAAATGTCAAAGCCAAGGACTAAGGGTTTAGGATGAAGGAGGGCAGGGATGGATGGGATCTGGGAATTGGGAATTGGTGGCTGCGAGGGTGGGAATGATATGGGATGGAATTGCACCCCTGGATCCCTTTGAGTGCCCAAGGCCAGGCTGGACATTGGGGACATTGGGACAGTGGGAGGGGTCCCTGCCATGGATGGGATGGTTCTGGGTGGGATTTGAGGTCCCTCCCATCCCAAACCATTTTGGGACTCTAAACCAAGCCTTGCAGGCCCCATCCCAAAGCTGGACTTAAGGTCCCTTCCACCCAAAACATTTTGGGATTCCAGTTGTACCCAGCTCATGTCACAAAAGCTGCCACAGAACCCCAGAATATCCTGAGCTGGAAGGACCCACCGAGATCCTCCATCCCCACCCCAAAATCCCCCCTGAGCATCCCTGGAGCTCTCTGGGACCATTCCCTGGGGAGCCTGGGCAGTGCCAGCACCCTCTGGGGACAGCAGAACCTTTCCCAAAATCCATCCCAAACCTGCCCTGACCCACTCCAGCCCTTCCCTTGGCATTTTCCAGGCGGGCAGAGCTTTGGGTGCAGCTCAAGCCCAGGTTAGGTGATCCCTGCTCCATGCCCATCCCTCCGGGGATCCCACGGATCAGGAATTCCCACAGAATAATTCCCACAGAATTCCCACAGAATTCCCACTCACCATCCAGGGCCTGTGTCACCTCCCCATCATCGCTGAGGAATTGAGCCAGGGATGAGCTGAGCTCGCTGCCATCGCTCTCATCCGAGGAGATTCCCTCTGCATCCTGCTGGGACAGCTCGGCCTCTTCATCCAGGAACTGCCTGCCCTCAGCCTGGAACACAGCAATTAGCACCGGTTTTAATTACTCTAATTAATTACTCTAATTAATTACTCTAATTAATTAACCAGGG
>NW_026630726.1:0-1318 GCF_030028575.1 Malurus melanocephalus
CTCCCAGTCGCACCAGCCAATCCAACTCCAGGAATTTCCCCCTTCTCAAATCACTCTTGTGAGGTTTGGGAATTGTAGAGCGAAGGAAATCCTCCCAATCCCACCAGGGAACTCAATTCTGTGGATTTTCCCCTCCTCAAATCGCTCCTGCGAGGTYTGGGAGTTGTGGAGTGGAGGAAAATGCTCCAGTCCCTCTAGGGAACCCGAACTCTGTGGGTTTCCCCCTCCTCAAATCTCTTCTATGAGGTTTGGGAATTGTGGAATGGGGGAAAACCTCCCACTCCCACCAGAGAACCCAACCTCACAGATTTCCCCTTTCTCAAATCACTCCTGCGAGGTTTGGGAGTTGTGGAGTGGAGGAAAACGCTCCAGTCCCTCTAGGGAACCCGAACTCTGTGGGTTTCCCCCTCCTCAAATCTCTTACTCATGTAACCTGAATTGTAGTTTGTMATATTTATATAACTTGAATCATAACTTTTTATACAATGTAAATGTAGTTAGATGTAGTTAAAATGTAGTTAAATTTTAATTTAGCAACTAGCAATTAACTAGTTGCTTAATGTTTAAATAAGCAAAAACCTGCTGGGTGGATAACTTTGAAAAATAAGTAAGTATAGCTAATTAGGAAACAGTAAAATAAACTGAAGAGAAATTAGTAAATGTRAAGCCAGTTAGGCCACAAAATGGAAAATTTAGACCAGTTCAATCCAGAAAGCTCAAGGAACACGTTAACTGTGCATGCTCTGAAAAAAAGGTTCAAATGCAAAGAAGACATTGAGCTTTCATTGAAAAAGATTCCCAAAATTACCTAAATTAAAAAAAACCCAGGYGCACTACAAAAAAAGCAATTTATAACCATGAGGYAACCTTAAATAAATTAGTTTYGGGCACGTATATGATGATGTTATGCTGMCATAGTGATATTAAACAATATTTAACGTTTTATTTATTGTATAAATATTGTTTATTTATTGTATGTTGTTTATATATTGTACGTTAATTTATTGTAGAAATAAGACATGACATTTGACGAAAGTGGGTAAATTAAGTAGAAAAAAATCTTCCTCATTTCCAGCGCTGCAATGAACAAATACCTGCTCTATAGACACTGTTTTATTTATTTTTAAAATATATTTTTTTTATTTTTAAAATTTATTTTATTTATTTTATTTATTTATTTTATTTATTTATATTATTTGAATTTATGTATTTATTTTATTTCACTAACTGAAGTTTTATTTATAACCTGTATTTTCAGGCTTCAATCCCTTTCCTCAACCCTTTGGTTTTCCCGGGGAGGGAATTGGAGCTCCCGCCA
>NW_026630727.1:0-1344 GCF_030028575.1 Malurus melanocephalus
GCCGCCGGCACCGCGCTGGGTGAGCCCCGACACCCCCAAATCCCGTCCGTCCCCTCCCCTCACCGTGGGGACGCGGTGACAGCGTTTTGTCCCCAGGGGTGGCGGTGCGGGCGRGAGCCGGAGAGGAGGAGSAGGAGGAGCTGGAGATCCGCGCCCCGCTGGTCATCTCGGACGCGGGGCTCTTCAACACCTTCGGCCGCCTGCTGCCGCCGCACGCGCGCGGACACCCCGGTGAGGTGACACTCGTGTCGCCAAGGGTCCCCCGGAGTCCCCACGTGCCCCTCGTCCGTGGCGCCGCATGGCCCGGTGTCACCGCGGTGTCGCCTGCGCCGGCAGAGCCCCCGGTGTTACGGCCGCGTACCCGCAGGTGTCACCCGCAAGTGTCCCTTGTCCCGGCAGGTGTCCCGTGTCCCCGCAAGTGTCCCTTGTCCCCGCAGGAGTCCCGCAGGTGTCACCCGCAGGTGTTCCCGCAGGTGTCCGGTGTCATCCGCAGGTGTCCCGTGTTCCCGCAGGTGTCACCCCTAGGTGTCCCATGTCCCCGCAGGTGTCACCCACAGTGTCCCTTGTCCCCGCCGGTGTCACCCGCAGGTGTCCCTTGTCCCTGCAGGTGTCCGGTGTCCCCGCAGGTGTCACCCGCAGTTGTCCCTTGTCCCCTCAGGTGTCCCCGCCGGTGTCACCCGCAGGTGTCCCTTGTCCCTGCAGGTGTCCGGTGTCCCCGCAGGTATCACCCGCAGTGTCCCTTGTCCCTGCAGGTGTCCGGTGTCCCCGCAGGTGTCACCCGCAGTTGTCCCTTGTCCCCGCCGGTGTCACCCGCAGGTGTCCCTTGTCCCCACAGGTGTCCCTGCAGGTGTCACCCGCAGTGTCCCTTGTCCTCGCAGGTGTCCCCGCAGCTGTCACCCGCAGTGTCCCTTGTCCCCGCAGGTGTCACCCGCAGTGTCCCTTGTCCCCACAGGTGTCCCCTCAGGTGTCACCCGCAGTGTCCCTTGTCCCCGCAGGTGTCCGCTCCCGCCTGGCCATGGTGCGGCCGGGCATGGGCTCCTTCCTGGTGTTCGTGGGGCTGCGGGGCAGCGCGGCCGAGCTGAGCCTGCCCCCCACCAACTTCTGGATCTACCCCAACAACGACCTGGACACCACGTGAGGGGTCCCGCCACCCCGGGGAGGGGTCCCGGCGGCCGGGGGTGACACGGCGGGGGTGTCACATCCCCGTTTTCATGCAGGATGACCCAATACGCTGCCCTGAGCCGCGACGATGTCCCCGAGAACCTGGCCATGATGTTCATCACCTTCCCCGCCGCCAAGGACCCCACGTACGAGCAGCGACACCCAGGTACGGCTCGGGGACAC
>NW_026630728.1:0-1266 GCF_030028575.1 Malurus melanocephalus
AAATATATTCACTGTTTCAATCTAACATTAAAAGAGCCTTATGTAATAATTAAAAACTACTGAAGTTGTGATTCTTTCCCCCTATTTTAAAATTGTCATTTCAGATGATGCATTTCTGCAGAGGAGGTTTTTTAGTTTCAATTTATTTACTTTAACAGGGATTGCTCCATGAAACAACCACAGACCCTGTTAAATACACCTGTCTCTTCAGAAGAGCGCACAGAAAAGGAAAAAAAACGGGTAAACTATTTGAAAATTTTCTTATTTATTTGGTTTCATTTACAAATAAATTTATTTACAAATACTTATATACAAATCTTGTGGGTTTTCAGCCAGGTCAAAGATAAGCAATATGTCACTTGCCACACTGTGAAATTTGGTCATTAATAGTACAGGATGTGGGAAATTGTTGTCTTCTTGAGCCCATGTTTATGTAATCAATTAAATTCTTCTTCATTGTCTTCAGTGAGACAAAGGTTTTCACTGTGGTTATTTATCTATTTGCATCTCTTTTCCTCCAGGCAGTAATCAGTAATCAGAAGTTCATTAAACGTTTAATGCCTGTTTAAGGACAAGCAGCAGGCTTCATTAATTTATTCTGATTTAAATAGTGAGTAGTGGAGTGATTTACTAAATCATACCAGAGGTTAACCAGCTGACAGATCTCCAAGTGGTRACCTCGCATTTCTCCTTCTAGCTTTAGTTTCAGCCTGTATCTTGTAGCTCTGACAACCTTAAGCCAAAAATGGGCTGACCCAAAGMCTCTTGAAACAGATAGAAAGGAGTTTAAATCAGCTGTTCTTTGATACCAGGGACCAGAGACTTTCCTGTACTGTGCTGTTAGAATCACATTTAGCACATGCCCTTCGTCAGGGAAAATGATTTAAGGTGGTTCTCATCGTGGTTGTGTGTAAATTACTTGTAGAATGGTGTTTGTATTCATGAAATGCTGTAATGAGGCAAAGCTCTGCACAGCAGACATGTCTCCCCTTGGTCTGGGGGGAAGTAATGGGAGGAAATCAATAATGGAGCAGCAAGGGCTGAGCCCCACAGCTCTGCAAATCTTCCCAGCAAGGCAGCTCCGCATTGGGTCAGTGTTTAAATATGAATTAGTGTCAGCAGGAGTGCTCTGGATGTGTTGTTTGTGTTCTTCATGGTTTATGAACTCACCTACTTTCAGTATTTATTTAGATTTTCATTAAAAAGCAAAATAAAACAAAAACCAAGCAAACTGGGAGTGATCTAATCCCTCATGATTAAAACTTC
>NW_026630729.1:0-1223 GCF_030028575.1 Malurus melanocephalus
TTGTGTTTTTTCCCATTTTTTGGGGTGTTTTTTTCCCATTTTTTCATGGTTTTTTCCCATTTTTTCATGTTTTTTCCCATTTTTTTGGTTTTTTTCCCCATTTTGGGGTTACCTGCGTGGGGCAGTGCCCGTCTGCATCCAGGAATGCGAAGATCCCCCCATGTTTGGTTTTTTCCCATTTTTTCCCATTTTTTGGGGTGTTTTTTTCCCATTTTTTGTGTTTTTCCCCATTTTTTTGGTGTTTTTGGTGTTTTTTCCCATTTTCTCATGTTTTTTCCCCATTTCGGTGTTACCTGGGTGGGGCAGTGCCCGTCCGCGTCCAGGAAGGTGAAGATCCCCCCGCGTTGTGTTTTTTCCCATTTTTTGGGTGGTTTTTTCCCATTTTTTTGGTGTTTTTGGTGTTTTTTTCCCATTTTCTCACGTTTTTTCCCATTTTCTCATGTTTTTTCCCCATTTCGGTGTTACCTGTGTGGGGCAGTGCCCGTCCGCGTCCAGGAAGGCGAAGATCCCCCCGTGTTGTGTTTTTTCCCATTTTTTCCCCATTTTTTTGTGGTTTTTTTCCCATTTTTTTCATGTTTTTTCCCATTTTTTCAGTGTTTTTTCCCATTTTTCTGTGTTTTTTCCCCATTTCGGTGTTACCTGTGTGGGGCAGTGCCCGTCAGCATCCAGGAATGCGAAGATCCCCCCGTGTTGTGTTTTTCCCATTTTTTGTGTGGTTTTTTCATGTTTTTTTCCCATTTTTTTCATGTTTTTCCCCATTTTTTTGGTGTTTTTGGTGTTTTTTCCCATTTTTCCATGTTTTTTCCCCATTTTTGGGTTACCTGTGTGGGGCAGTGCCCGTCCGCGTCCAGGAATGCGAAGATCCCCCCGTGTTGTGTTTTCCCCCATTTTTTTGGTGGTTTTTTTCCCATTTTTTGGGTGTTTTTGGTGGGTTTTTTCCCATTTTTTCAGTGTTTTTTCCCATTTTTTTCATGTTTTTTCCCATTTTCTCATGTTTTTCCCCCATTTCGGTGTTACCTGTGTGGGGCAGTGCCTGTCAGCGTCCAGGAATGCGAAGATCCCCCCGTGTTGTGTTTTTTCCCATTTTTTGTGGTTTTTTTCCCCATTTTTTCATGGTTTTTCCCATTTTTTTGGTGTTTTCTCTGTTTTTTCCCATTTTTCTGTGTTTTTTCCCCATTTCGGTGTTACCTGGGTGGGGCAGTGCCCGTCAGCGTCCAGGAACG
>NW_026630730.1:0-1286 GCF_030028575.1 Malurus melanocephalus
TGTGTCGGGATGTGTTCAGGAAGCTATGGGTGCTTCTAGAGGGATTCAACCATTCCTGGGTTGTTTATGGGGTCCCACGCAATTATCCAGGATGTGTTCGTGCTCCATGGGATTCACGGGTGCTCCTGGAGGGATTGAACCATTCCTGGGATGTTTATGGGGTCCCACGCTTGTGTTGGGATGTGTTTGTGCTCCGTGGAAACCACGGGTGCTTCTGGAGGCATTGAACCATTTCTTGGGATGTTTATGGGGTCCAACATGATTGTTGGGATATGTTTGTGCTCCATGGAAGCCATGGGTGCTCCTGGAGGCATTGAACCCCTCCTGGGATGTTTATGGGGTCCCATACAATTATCCAGGATGTGTTCATGCTCCATGGGAGCCACGGGTGCTTCTGGAGGGATTGAACCATTCCTGGGATGTCTATGGGGTCACACACAATTATCCAGGATGTGTTCATGCTCCATGGGAGCCACGGGTGCTTCTGGAGGGATTGAACCATTCCTGGGATGTTTATGGGGTCACAGACACGATTGTCAGGATGTGTTATGCAACCTATGGGTGCTCCTGGAGGGCTTGAACCGTTACTGGTATGTTTATGGGGTCTCACACGATTGTTGGGATGTGTTTGTGCTCCATGGAAGCTATGGGTGCTTCTGGAGGGATTGAACCATTCCTGGGATGTTTATGGAGTCTCACACAATTATCCAGGATGTGTTCATGCTCCATGGGATCCACGTATGCTCTTGGAGGCATTGAACCATGCCTGGGACATTCATGGGGTCCCCTAAACGACTGTTGGGATGTGTTCATGCTCCATGGGAGCCACGGGTGCTCCTGGAGAGATTGAACCATTTCTGAGATGTTTATGGGGTCCCCCACACAATTGTGGGGATGTTCATGCAAGCCCTGACTGCTCCTGGAGGGATTGAACCCCTCCTGGGATGTTTATGGGGTCACACACAATTGTCAGGGTGTGTTCATGCAAGCCATGGGTGCTCCTCGAGGGATTAAACCATTCCTGGGATGTTTATGGGGTCCCCCACACGATTGTCAGGATGTGTTATGCAAACCATGGGTGCTCCTGGAGGGATTAAACCATTCCTGGGATGTTTATGGGGTCCCACACAATTATCCAGTCTATGTTTGTGCTCCATGGGATCCACAGCTGCTCCTGGAGGGATTGAAGCCCTCGTGGGTTATTCATTCCAGCCTGGGGTGTGTGTGTGCACGGGGCAGCTGCAGGGAGGTTCCTGCAGTGTTTTCCAGGAGGAATCTTGGAATGG
>NW_026630731.1:0-1302 GCF_030028575.1 Malurus melanocephalus
GTTTTATCTCAGTTTAGCTCCTATTTCCAGTTCTGTGTAAACCTAGAGCGCTTTCTGAGGAGCAGTGAGTGTTTATTCCTCCGTTTCTGGATCCTGCTGTCTCCTGCACCTTGAGCCATTTGGGGGAGCTTTTGCTCCGCACATTTTCTGTGTGTCAGGGGGATTTTTCAGGCTGATTTTCTCGATGCTGAGCTGTGTCTGGAACCAAGGAGCACAGGAGCCCTTCCCGAGGGCTCAGCCCTGTGACACTTTACAGGGAATTGCCCTGCCCATGGAACAGGATGGGCTCTCTCGGTCTGGGGCTCTGATTCTGTCATCTCCTGCTGTCTCAGRAGCAGTTTGTGCAGCTGAAATCCGAGTTTGCTCATGGAAACACTGAGTGCAAAGGCTGTGCAGCCCCTGCCACGGGGGCTGAGTGTTTTTTGCCTTTTCCTGTGTTTTTGAAGGAATCTCACTCGTGGCTTAGGCACAGCCTTGCTCCAGGGCACAAACGCAGCCTGAAAGCAGCAAGGCAGCTTTGTTCTGCCCTGGAATTCGAGTGCTAAAAGCTTTTCCTTGATAACATTTGCTTCGCTTCCACGTTTCCTTTGTGCCCGTGGAGATGAGGAGCCGCTAATCGGAGATGAGGAGCCGCTAATCGCGGAGCAGAGCCGACAGGATTAAAAATGGGGCTCTCGGTGACACTGCTGCTGCTCCTTCCTTCCCAAATCAGCACAGTCACAGAGGGATGATGGTGGTGTCCATGAGGTTTGGGATGCAGCAGGAATCCACACCCCAAACAGCAGCGTTTTGTTGGGATGAGGCTCTGAGGTGCTGGTGCTGTGTTTAAAATGAAAAGCAGAATGTTCTGCTGATATCAGATGTGTTCTTCCCCACGGGATCCCGTGAGCAAACACCAGCAGCAGCCTCAGGTGGAAAAATGTGATTTTGARTGGAGCTGAACTATCACAACAGAGCCAGCAGGAATTTAAAAGCYRTGTGGATGTGGCACTTGGGGACAYGGGTTRGTGATGGCCTTGGCWGTGCTGGGGGACAGTTGCACTTAGAGGATTTTTCCAGCCTCAACAATTCCATTATTCCTTTGCAGTGGGGCTCTCCTGAGGCCATGGAGAGCTCTGCAAGACACTGGAGATTCTGTGCAGAGGTGCCACCAGGCTGCCTTTTCTGTCTCAAACTCGTTGAATTTGAGTTCAGCTTGCCCTTGGCTTGCCTGAGGGAATAGCTTTTATCTCAAATCCCTGGGCAGGAGATGCCCTCTGGCAGCAGCAGTGCCCTGGAGGGTCCCCAGTGACCCAGGGAAGC
>NW_026630732.1:0-1292 GCF_030028575.1 Malurus melanocephalus
CCACCCCACAAGTGCTGGTGTCCTGGGTGATGGGGGCTGTGAGCGACCATCTCTGGAGGTGAAGACACCAGGAGGGGCTTTCCAGAGCTTGTACAGCAATGTGGAGAGCAAAGGGAGAGCTGCGAGGTGCTGTCCCTGACACTGAAACTACGGGAAAAACAAAAACGCTCCAACAACATTTTAATGTTAGAAAGCCAAGGCATGAGTTTATTTTCTGGCCAGGATGTTGTTCTGGCCAGGATGTGCCACAGAAATAATCTCATCCACACATAGCCTGGGTGTGCAGAGTGAATCATTCCATGACAGGTGGATTTTACAAATTTCCCCCAAACTTTATCCAGTCAAGCCTCAGAGAATTCCATTGGTTCAATGCCCATTGGTCCAACGTTGGGCAGTTCTCAGGGTTTGGGTTCCTGTTGGATCTGGATTTGTTCCCCTCCGATACTGATCAGGTCCTGCTCCTCCTCTTTCTTTTCCCAGCCCAGGTGCCTCCAACCACACCAGGGGGAGGTTTGGAGCTGATGGCCACCGAGGGTCACTGATTGCCGTTTATGGTCACTGATGGTCACTGATGGCCATTGATGGTCACTGATGGCCATTGATGGTCACTGATGGTCACTGATTGCCGTTTATGGTCACTGATGGTCACTAATGGTCACTGATGGCCATTGATGGTCCCTGATGGTCACTGATGGTCATTGATGGTCACTGATGGTCACTGATGGTCACTGATGGTCATTGATGGCCATTGATGGTCACTGATGGTCTGTGAATGGTCACTGATGGTCACTGATGGTCACTGATGGTCATTGATGGTCACTGATGGTCACTGATGGTCACTGATTGCCATTTATGGTCACTGATGGTCACTAATGGTCACTGGTGGTCACTGATGGTCACTGATGATCATTGATAGCCCCTGATGCTCACTGATTGCCGTTTATGGTCACTGATGGTCACTGATGGCCCCTGATGGTCACTGATTGCCGTTTATGGTCACTGATGGTCACTGATGGCCCCTGATGGTCACTGATTGCCATTTATGGTCACTGATGGTCACTGATGGTCTCTGTTGGTCACTGATGCTCCTTCTCTCCTGTCCCCTCCCGCTCTGTTGAGCTCTGAAGGTCCTCAGGCCTCACCTGGTGGAACAATGTCCTGGAAAGAAACTTCAGTGCCTTCCCCCAGGGCGAGGTAAACAAGATCTTTAACTAAAGTAATATAAATTTTTTTTAAACTGGTCCATTTTCCAACATCCCCAGAAGGGATGCTCAGCACCAGAGAATCAATAA
>NW_026630733.1:0-1287 GCF_030028575.1 Malurus melanocephalus
ACCTGCGGGGACAGGGGGTGGCACTGGGTGACCCCGGGACAGGGGGTGGCACTGGGTGACCTCTGGGATTGGGGGTGTCACTGGGTGACCTCTGGGACAGGGGGTGGCACTGGGTCACCCTGGGATTGGGGGGTGTCCCCAAACCCTGCCAGGACAGGGGGGTGTCACTGGGTGACCCCTGGCCTGTCCCTGTCCCCAAACCCGTGTGGCACTCACCTGGCACCCCTCCCAGCCCCGTCCCTGTCCCCAAACCCTGCCAGGACAGGGGGTGTCACTGGGTGACCCTGGGATTGGGGGGTGTCACTGGGTGACCCTGGGATTGGGGGGTGTCCCCAAACCCTGCCAGGACAGGGGGGTGTCACTGGGTGACCCCGGGCCTGTCCCTGTCCCCAAACGCGTGTGGCACTGACCTGGCACCCCTCCCAGCCCCGTCCCTGTCCCCAAACCCTGCCAGGACAGGGGGTGTCACTGGGTGACCCTGGGATTGGGGGGTGTCACTGGGTCACCCTGGGATTGGGGGTTGTCCCCAAACCCTGCCAGGACAGGGGGGTGTCACTGGGTGACCCCGGGCCTGTCCCTGTCCCCAAACGCGTGTGGCACTGACCTGGCACCCGTCCCAGCCCTGTCCCTGTCCCCAAACCCTGGACACCCCCTGTTCCTGTCCCCAAAGCCGTGTGGCACTCACCTGGCACTGGTCCCAGCCCTGGGCCTGTCCCCAAACCCCTGTGGCACTCACCTGGCACCGGTCCCAGCCCTGTCCCTGTCCCCAAACCCCGGTCCCAGCCCTGTCCTTGTCCCCAAACCCCTGTGGCACTCACCTGGCACCGGTCCCAGCCCTGTCCCTGTCCCCAAACCCCTGTGGCACTCACCTGGCACTGGTCCCAGCCCTGTCCCTGTCCCCAGACCCCTGTGTCACTCACCTGGCACTGGTCACACCCTGTCCCTGTCCCCAAAGCCGTGTGGCACTCACCTGGCACCGGTCACACCCTGTCCCTGTCCCCAGACCCCTGTGGCACTCACCTGGCACTGGTCCCAGCCCCGGGCCTGTCCCCAAACCCTGGTCACACCCTGTCCCTGTCCCCAAACCCCTGTGGCACTCACCTGGCACTGGTCCCAGCCCTGTCCCTGTCCCCAAACCCCTGTGGCACTCACCTGGCACCGGTCCCAGCCCTGTCCCTGTCCCTGTCCCCAAACCCCTGTGGCACTCACCTGGCACTGGTCACACCCTGTCCCTGTCCCCAAACCCCTGTGGCACTCACCTGGCACCGGTCCCAGCCCCGTCCCTGT
>NW_026630734.1:0-1250 GCF_030028575.1 Malurus melanocephalus
CTTGAAGCCCTTCCTACAGTTGGGGTAGCGGAAGGGCCTCTCCTCTGAGTGAATCCGCTGATGGCTGAGGAGATTGGAGCTGGTCAGAAACCTCTTCCCACACTCAGAACATTCATAGGGCCTCTCCCCAGTGTGGATGCGCTGGTGGCTGATCAGTTCAGAGCTGCAGCTGAAGCCCTTCCCACATTCCCCACACTCGTAGGGCCATTCCCCAGTATGGATCAGGCGGTGATGGATCAGGCGGGTGCTTTTGCTGAAGCTCTTCCCACACTCCAAGCACTTGGCTTCTCCCCTGCGTGGAGCTGCTCAGGAACCCCCAGCTCCAAGCCCCGGTTGAAGCTCTGGGTGCCTCCCGGGCACAGGGTGAGTCTTTTCCCCTCAGAGCACCCTGGCCTGGCTTTGGGGCCCCTCTTTTTGTGCGATCTCCGTGGCGTTTCCTCCCCATTGGATTCGTGTTCTGTGGAGCTGCTCAGAATGGCCCCTTCCATGAGGTTCTGCTGGGGGGATTTGTCTTCCTTGGTCTCCATCCACGGCTCTTTGTCTGGGGTAGGAAGGACAAGGAGAGGATGAGATTTGCTCTTGTGCCACAGAGAAGGGGAAGGAGATCCCCCCAGTCTGTCCCCAGCAGGACGGTGTTGGCAGCAGGGTTGTCCTGTAGCCAGGGATGATGCTGGCGGGGAAATGGAGGAGAGGAGAGGGGAAAAAGGAGCAGTGACTTCCTCCTCACCTGCCTGGGGGTCCTGGGATGTCTTCCCCTTCTTTGCAGCCTCCTCCTCCATCCAGCCAATGTTTGGGAATAGGAAATCCTGCCTTGGGGGAAAAACAAGGGATGAGTGCATTGGGTTCTGCATTAATCCTGCCCAAGCCACCAGGTGCCAGGTACATACAAAAACCTCCAAAACACCAAGATTCAGCCCAAAAAATCTTTCCCAAGGGTTTTCTCTCTCCAGTCTCCCCACTCTGGGCTACTCTACCTGTTTCTAAACCTCCCTAGACTGTTGGGAGTCCTCGGAATTCCCACAGTTCTCCCTCTCTGGTCTCTCCACTTTGGGGTCCTGTGGGTACCACTTGGTGATGTCAGGGTTTTGGAGTACTCATTGGTCACTTCTCCCCTCAGTGCTTCGGGGTGTGGGGGTCTAAGGTGTCCCCCCTTTTCCCCTCTGTAGGATGTTGATGGTCCAGGGAATCTTGGTCATCTCCTCTTTCTGGCTTTTCCACTTTGGGGTCCTTGGTGTCACAGAAGTCACTCT
>NW_026630735.1:0-1222 GCF_030028575.1 Malurus melanocephalus
AAATCTCAGATCTCGGGGGGGTTTTGGGGGTCCCCTCCCCCAATTTTCGGGGTCCCGATGGTTTCAGGGGTCTGTGACCCCCCGCAATTTTGGGGTTTTGGGGTCTGGGGGTGTCCCCTCCCCCAATTTTGGGGTCTGGGGGTGTCTCCTCTCCCCATTTCGGGGGTCTCAGTTTGTCATGACCCCCAATTTTGGGGTCTGGGGTCTCGGGATGTCTGTGACCCCAAAATTTTGGAGTCTGGGGGTGTCCCCTCCCCCCATTTTTAGGGTTTTGGGGTCTTTGGGTGTTCCTGTCCCCTCAATTTTGGGGTCTGGGGGTTTTTGGGGTGTCCTTGTCCCCCCCAATTTTTGGGATTTTTGGGGTCTGGGGGTGTCCCCTCCCCCAATTTTGGGGTTTTGGGGTCCGGGGCTGTCCCCTCCCCCAATTTGGGGGTCTGGGGTCTCTGGGAGCCTGTGACCCCAAAATTTTGGAGTCTCTGGGTGTCCCCTCCCCATTTTAGGGTTTTGGGGTCTTTGGGTGTTCCTGTCCCTCCCCTCAATTTTGGGGTCTGGGGGTTTTTTGGGGTGTCCTTGTCCCCCCCAATTTTTGGGATTTTGGGGTTCGGAAGTGTCCCCTCCCCCAATTTTGGGGTCCGGAAGTGTCCCCTCTCCCATTTTGGGGTTTTGGGGTCTTTGGATGTCCTGGATCCCCCAATTTTGAGGTTTTGGGGGTCTCAGTGTTTCCTTGACCCCCCAAATTTGGGGGTCCCGAAGGTTTCAGGTGTCCTTGTCCCCCCCAATTTGGGGTCTGGGGTCTCGGGGAGTCTGTGACCCCAAAATTTTGGGGTCTGGGGGTGTCCCCTCCCCATTTTAGGGGCTCTGGGGGTCTTTGGGTGTTCCTGTCCCCTCAATTTTGGGGTCTGGGGGTTTTTGGGGTGTCCTTGTCCCCCCAATTTTTGGGATTTTGGGGTCTCTGGGGTGTCCCCTCCCCCAATTTTGGGGGTCTCAGGGTGTCCCCTCCCCCCAATTTTGGGGTCTGGGGTCTCTGGGTGTCTGTGACCCCAAAATTTTGGGGTCCGGAAGTGTCCCCTCCCCTCATTTTGGGGTCTGGGGGTGTTCCCTGTCCCCATTTTGGGGGTCCCGAAGGTTTTCAAGTGTCCTTGACCCCCCCAATTTTGGGGTTTTGGGGTCTGGGGGTGTCCCCTCCCCCCAATTTGGGGTCTGGGGTCTCTGGGAGTCTGTG
>NW_026630736.1:0-1285 GCF_030028575.1 Malurus melanocephalus
CCCCAGGATGGCTCTGGGTGACCCCACTGTGGCCAGCTGACCCCGCGCTGACCGGAGTGGGTGACCGCAGAGTGGCCCGGTGACCCCGGCGTGGCTCTGGGTGACACTGGTGACACTGGGCTGTGGGTGGATGACCCCAGAGTGGCTCTGGGTGACCCCGGGGTGGCTCTGGCTGACCCTGGAGTGGCTCTGGGTGACACTGGTGACACTGGGCTGTGGGTGGGTGACCCTGGGGTGGCTCTGGGTGACACTGGTGACACTGGGCTGTGGGTGGGTGACCCTGGGGTGGCTCTGGGTGACCCCAGGATGGCTCTGGGTGACACTGGTGACACTGGGCTGTGTGTGGGTGACCACGGTGTGGCTCTGGGTGACCCCAGAGTGGCTCTGGGTGACCCCGAGGTGGCTCTGGCTGACCCTGGAGTGGCTCTGGGTGACACTGGTGACACTGGGCTGTAGGTGGGTGACCGTGGAGTGGCTCTGGGTGACATTGGGCACTGTGTGGGTGACCCCGGGATGGCTCTGGGTCACCCCACTGTGGCCGGCTGACCCCGCGCTGACCGCAGTGGGTGACACTGGTGACATGGGGCACTGTGTGGGTGACCCCAGGATGGCTCTGGGTGACACTGGTGACACTGGGCTGTGGCTGGGTGACCCCAGGGTGGCTCTGGGTGACATTGGGCAGTGTGTGGGTGACCCCAGAGTGGCTCTGGGTGTCCCCAGGATGGCTCTGGGTGACCCCTCTGTGGCCAGCTGACCCCATGCTGTCCACAGTGGGTGACCATGGGGTGGCCTGGTGACCCCAGCGTGGCTCTGGGTGACACTGGTGACACTGGGCTGTGGCTGGGTGACCCCGGGGTGGCTCTGGGTGACCCCAGGATGGCTCTGGGTCACCCTGCTATGGCCAGCTGACTCCGTGCTGACCGCAGCGGGTGACCATGGGGTGGCTCTGGCTGACCCCGCACTGAACCCCGCCCATGTCCCCCTGTCCCCGTGTCCAGCTGTCCATCCACGAGCGCGAGGATGACCCCCAGGGCCACGTGCTGGTGATGAAGGGCGCGCCCGAGCGCATCCTGGAGCGCTGCTCGCGCATCCTCCTGCAGGGCCAGGAGCAGCCGCTGGACCAGGAGATGCGCGAGGCCTTCCAGAACGCCTACCTGGAGCTGGGGGGGCTCGGGGAGAGGGTCCTGGGTACGGCTGGAACCTTCCAGAACGCCTACCTGGAGCTGGGGGGGCTCGGGGAGAGGGTCCTGGGTACGGCTGGAACCTTCCAGAACGCCTACCTGGA
>NW_026630737.1:0-1281 GCF_030028575.1 Malurus melanocephalus
CTTTCTCTCTTTTTCTCTCTCTCTTTTCCTCTCTTTTTATAACCCCACTCTGTCTCTCTCTTTCTCTTTCAATTTTTCTCTTCTTATAACCCATTCTCTCTCTTTCTCTCTTTCTATAACCCTACTCTCTCCTTCTCTCCTTCTTTCTTTCTTTCTCTCTTTCTTTCTTTCTTTATTTTTCTCTTTTTATAACCCCTCTCTCTCTCTCTTTCTCATTTTTTCTATCACCCCACTCTCTCTCTCTCTTTTCTCTCTTTTCATAACCCCACTCTCACTTTCAATTTCTCTCTTTTTATAACCCCACTCTCTCTCTCTCTTTTATAATCCCACTCTCTTTCAATTTTTCTCTCCTTATAATCCCACTCTCTCTTTTTTCTCTCTTTTTTCTCTCTTTTTTCTCTCTTTTTTCTCTCTTTTTTCTCTCTTTTTTCTCTCTTTTTTCTCTCTTTTTTCTCTCTTTTTATTACCCCATTCTCTTTCTCTTTCTTTCTCTTTCTCTTTCTCTTTCTCTTTCTCTTTCTCTTTCTCTCTTTCTCACTTTTTCTCCCTCTCTTTCTCTCTTTCTCCCTCACTCTCTCTCTCTTTTTTTTATAACCCCACTCTCTCTTTCTCTCTTTTTATAACCGCTCTGTTTCTCTTTTTCTCTATTTCTATAACCCCACTCTCTCTTTTTTTCTCACTTTTTATAACCCCACTCACTTTCTCTCTTTTTCTCTTTCTCTCTTTCTCACTTTTTATAACCCCACTCTCTTTTTTATCATTTTTTATAATCCCATTCTCTTTTTTATCATTTTTTATAACCCCACTCTCTTTTTTCTCTCTTTTTATAACCCTACTCTCTTTTTTTCTCTCTTTTTATAACCCCACTCTCTTTTTTTCTCTCTTTTTATAACCCCACTCTCTCTCTTCCTTTCTTTTCGTAACCCCATTGGGGTGAAAAGGGCGAAATTTTGGGAAAAAAATGGCAAAAAAATGGGAAAAAATGGTGAAAATTTGGGAAAAAACGTTGAAAATTTGGGAAAAAATTTCACTTTCTCTTTTTATAACCCCACTCTCTCTCTTCCTTTCTTTTCGTAACCCCATTGGGGTGAAAAGGGCGAAATTTTGGGAAAAAAACGGCGAAAAAATGGGAAAAAATGGTGAAAATTTGGGAAAAAACGGTGAAAATTTGGGAAAAATTTTCACTTTCTCTTTTTATAACCCCACTCTCTCTCTTCCTTTCTTTTCGTAACCCCATTGGGGTGAAAAGGGTGAAATTTGGGGAAAAAAACGGCGAAAAAA
>NW_026630738.1:0-1296 GCF_030028575.1 Malurus melanocephalus
CCAAAATTCATTCCTTCCAAAATTCCTTCCAAAATTCCTTCCTTCCTTCCAAAATTCCTTCCTTCCAAAATTCCTTCCAAAATTCCTTCTTTCCAAAATTCCTTCCTTCCTTCTTCCCGTTTTTCCCCTCTTTCTTTCTCTCTACCATCTCAGCCCAAACAATTCCAGCCTCATGGCTGATCCCAACCACAGCCCACACTGCTGCGGAGTTTCTCTCCTACTCCTTCAATAAAATAAAATTATTTCCTCAGGCTTCAAGAGCTTTACAAACTTCCTGGGAGCGATGGACCCTCCCTTGCTGATTTAATAACTCCAATAAACACCAGCCATCATCCCTCACTCGCTTAGGATCATTTCAAGGTATCACAGGGAGAATTTTGCCCAGGAAAACAGCAATGGATTTGACTTAAAACCTCGGGGGGTCGTTTAAAAGGTCAGAGCAGCTTTATTTCAGCGCTGCATTATGGATAAATTGGGGCTGGTTTAAAAATACAGGCACTTACCTTGGAGAGGTGAGGCAGCCCGGCAGCCCAGCATTTTTGTGCCTTTCAAGAGCCGTGCACTCCAAAAGGAAGGGTTAAATTAAAAACAAGCTTTGCTGGGATCCAAATGGGATCTGACTGCAGCACAGAGGGATGGATGGATGGATGGATGGATGGATGGATGGATGGATGGATGGATGGATGGATGGATGGATGGATGGATGGATGGATGGATGGAGAGGCCGGGCTGAGCTGCCACACAGGAGCAGACAGGGCTTGGGAGCACAAAGCTTGGCTTAATGGGTGGACAAAGCTCAGTGCTTCAGGCTCAGCCCTTCCCGTTCCCGAGTGCCTCTGCCACAGGGCGGTGATGGGGAGAGGGGAAATCATTCCTGCCGTGCTCAGCCCCTCTGCCCATCCCCATCCCACACGTTTTTGCCCAATTTTGCCATTTCTGCACAGCTCCCCAAGCCTGGGTTCACCTGGCACCCAGCTCGTGCCACCCTGTGGAAAATGCAGGAGCAGGATTGAGGTGTTGGGGGTGAGGGATTTGATCAATTCAGCTCCACTGAGATCCCTCTGGAGCACCAGGTGCTGCAATGGGAACTTTTCTGGCATTTCAGTGTTGTCACAGGAATATTTCAATGCTGGACAGACCCTGCTCTGCCAAGGGGACAAGTTTGAGGTTGTCTCGAGGCTGAGAGAATGGAGATGAGGCTTTCCTTCCTTCCTTCCTTCCTTCCTTCCTTCCTTCCTTCCTTCCTTCCTTCCTTCCTTCCTTCCTTCCTTCCTTCCTTCCTTCCTTCCTTCCTTC
>NW_026630739.1:0-1343 GCF_030028575.1 Malurus melanocephalus
ACCCTGGAGCGGGACGGGGTCTCTCTGCTGCTCAGCGACGACGGAGGGAGGAGATGGCGCCGGGGGGGGGTCCTGCCTGCGATCCCTTTTGGGGCCCCCCGGAGACCCCACGACTTCACCCCCGATGAGTGCCAGGTGCGGGGTTTGGGGTTTGTGGGGTTTGATTTGGGGTTTGGGTTTGGGGTCCTGCCTGCGATCCCTTTTGGGGTGCCCCGGAGACCCCACGACTTCACCCCCGACGAGTGCCAGGTGCGGGATCTGTGGGGTTTGGGGTTTGATTTGGGGTTTGTGGGGTTTGATTTGGGGTTTGGGGTTTGGGGTTTGGGGTCCTGCCTGCGATCCCTTTTGGGGTGCCCCGGAGACCCCACGACTTCACCCCCGACGAGTGCCAGGTTTGGGATTTGGGGTTTGATTTGGGGTTTGGGGTTTGGGGTTTGGGGTTTGATTTGGGGTTTGGGTTTGGGGTCCTGCCTGCGATCCCCTTTGGGGCTCCCCGGAGACCCCACAACTTCACCCCCGACGAGTGCCAGGTTTGGGATCTGTGGGGTTTGTGGGGTTTGATTTGGGGTTTGGGGTTTGGGGTTTGTGGGGTCAGGGTTTGGGGTTTGTGGGGTTTGATTTGGGGTCTGTGGGGTTTGATTTGGGGTTTGTGGGGTTTTGGGTTTGGGGTCCTGCCTGCGATCCCCTTTGGGGCCCCCCGGAGACCCCACGACTTCACCCCCGACGAGTGCCAGGTGCGGGGTTTGTGGGGTTTGATTTGGGGTTTGTGGGGTTTGGGGTTTGGGGTTTGTGGGGTTTGGGTTTTGGTTTGGGTTTAGTGTTTTGGTTCGGGTTTTGGTTCAGGTTTTGGTTTGAGGTTTGTATTTGTGTTTGGGGTTTTGGTTTGGGGTTTTGGTTTTACGTTTTGGGTTTAGGTTTGGGATTTTTGATTTGGGGTTTTGGTTTGAGGTTTTAGTTTGGGATTTGGGATTTGTGGTTTGGGTTTAGGGTTTTGGTTCGGGTTTTGCTTTGAGGTTTCAGTTTGGGATTTGGGGTTTTGGTTTGAGGTTTTAGTTTGGGATTCGGGGTTTGTGATTTGGGTGCAGGGTTTAGGTTCGGGTTTTGGTTTGGGTTTTGGTTTGGGTTTAGGGTTTTGGTTTGGGGTTCTGGTTCAGGTTTTAGTTTGGCATTTGGGGTTTGTGATTTGGGGTTTGTGATTTGGGGTTTGTGATTTGGGGTTTGTGATTTGGGGTTTTGGTTCAGGTTTTAGTTTGTGATTTGGGGTTTGTGATTTGGGGTTTGTGATTTGGGGTTTGTGATTTGGGGTTTGTGATTTGGGGTTTGTGATTTGGGGTTTGTGATTT
>NW_026630740.1:0-1233 GCF_030028575.1 Malurus melanocephalus
GGGTTATTTTTACGGGGTTTTTTGCTGTTTTTTGCTGTTTTTTGCTGTTTTTGAGTGATTTTGGGGTGATTTTGGGGTTTTTAGGGTACGAGCGATACCACACCATGCGGGCAGACCCCGCTCTCTGTTTTGGGGTTATTTTGGGGTCGTTTTGGGGTTTTTTGCTGTATTTTGGGTGTAGTTTGGGTTATTTTTACGGGGTTTTTTGCTGTTTTTCACATTTTTTGTGATTTTGGGGTGATTTTGGGGTTTTTAGGGTACGAACGGTACCACACCATGCGGGCAGACCCCGCTCTCTGTTTTGGGTGTATTTTGGGTTTATTTTGGTGTATTTTGGGTGTATTTTGGGTTATTTCAATGGGGTTTTTTGCCGTTTTTTCCCATTTTTTGCTGTTTTTGAGTGATTTTGGGGTGATTTTGGGGTTTTTAGGGTACGAGGGGTACCACCCCATGCGGGCAGACCCCGCTCTGTGTTTTGGGGTTATTTTGGGTTATTTTGGTGTATTTCGGGTGTATTTATGGTTATCTTTATGGGGTTTTTTGCTGTTTTTCACATTTTTTGTGATTTTTTGGGGTGATTTTGGGGTTTTTAGGGTATGAACGGTACCACACCATGCGGGCAGACCCCGCTCTCTGTTTTGGGGTTATTTTGGGGTATTTTGGGGTTATTTTGGTGTATTTTGGGTTATTTCAACGGGGTTTTTTGCCATTTTTTCCCGTTTTTTGCTGTTTTTGAGTGATTTTGGGGTGATTTTGGGGTTTTTAGGGTATGAGCGGTACCACACCATGCGGGCAGACCCCGCTCTGTGTTTTGGGGTTATTTTGGGGTTATTTTGGGTGTATTTTGGTGTATTTTGGTGTATTTTGGTGTATTTTGGGTTATTTTTACGGGGTTTTTTGCTGTTTTTTCCCGTTTTTTGCTGTTTTTGAGTGATTTTGGGGTGATTTTGGGGTTTTTAGGGTACGAGCGGTACCACACCATGCGGGCAGACCCTGCTCTGTGTTTTGGGGTTATTTTGGGGTTATTTTGTGGTTTTTTGGTGTATTTTGGGTGTATTTACAGTTATTTCAATGGGGTTTTTTGCTGTTTTTTCCCATTTTTTGCTGTTTTTGAGTGATTTTGGGGTGATTTTGGGGTTTTTAGGGTACGAGCGGTACCACACCATGCGGGCAGACCCCGCTCTCTGTTTTGGGGTCATTTTGGGGTTTTTTGGGTGTATTTTGGGTGTATTT
>NW_026630741.1:0-1227 GCF_030028575.1 Malurus melanocephalus
CCCAGGTGTGTCCTCAGGTGTGTCCAGATGTGTCCCAGGTGTGTTCGGGTGTGTCCCAGGTGTGTCCAGATGTGTCCCAGGTGTGCCCAGGTGTGTCCCAGGTATGTCCAGATGTGTCCCAGGTGTCCCCAGGTGTGCCCAGGTGTATCCTGGGTGTGCCCCAGTTGTGCCCAGGTGTGTCCAGCCCCACCCTGGGTGTGTCCAGATGTGCCCAGATGTGCCCACGTGTGTTCGGGTGTGCCCCAGGTGTACCCACACCCCCCTCAGATGTGCCCCAGGTGCCCTCAGGTGTGTCCCAGGTGTGTCCAGATGTGTCCAGATGTGCCCCAGGTGTGCCCAGATGTGTCCAGATGTGTCCCAGGTGTGTCCCAGGTGTGTCCCAGGTGTGCCCCAGGTGTGTTCGGGTGTGCCCCAGGTGCCCTCAGGTGTATTCCAGGTGTGTCCCAGGTGTGTCCTAGGTGTGCCCATGCCCCTCCAGGTGTCCCCCAGGTGTGCCCACATCCCCCTCAGATGTACCCCAGGTGCCCTCAGGTACGCCCAGGTGTGTCCTCACCCCCCAGCTGTCCCCCAGATGTGTCCAGATGTGCCCAGCCCTGCCCCAAATGTGTCCAGGTGTATCTCAGGTGTGCCCCAGGTGTGTCCAGATGCCCCCAGGTGTGCCCAGATGTGTTCCAGCCCCACCCCGGGTGTGTTCAGGTGTGCCCAGCCCCGTCCCAGATGCCCCCAGGTGTCCCCAAGTGTCCCCAGGTGTATCCCAGGTGTGCCCCACATGTGCTCCAGGTGTCCCCAGCTGTCCCCAGGTGTCCCCATTTGTTCTCAGGTGTGTCCCCAAATGTCCCCAGATGTCCCCAGATGTCCCCAGCTGTCCCCAGGTGTATCCCAGGTGTGCTCCAGGCCCCCCCAGGTGTATCCCAGGTGTCCCCAAATGTCCCCAGCTGTCCCCAGGTGTGTCCCCAAATGTCCCCAGGTGTCCCCAGCTGTCCCCAGGTGTCCCCAGCTGTGTCCCCCGCACCTCGCAGGTGTTGTAATCCTCCGAGTTGAGGAGGTTGCAGAGTTGGGGCAGCAGCTCCGGCCACATCTGGAGCTCCCCTTTGGAGGCGATGGTGGTGATCAGGATACCTGGGAACGGGATTTGGGGTCAATTTGGGGGATTTTGGGGGATTTGGGGTCAGTTTGGGGGATTTGGGGGGATTTGGGGTCAGTTTGGGATATTTGGGGTTGGTTTTG
>NW_026630742.1:0-1343 GCF_030028575.1 Malurus melanocephalus
CAGAAATTTGGGATTTTGGTGGGAATTCCGGGAGCAGATGGAGCGGGGGAGGGGCGGGGGGAGGGGAGGGAACTCAGGGTTGGGAATTAATTCTTAATTAACAGAGTTCATTTGGGAATTTTGCATGGTTTTATCAATTTTTATCCAATTCTGTCTGTGTTTTTAATCTAATTTATGTTAATTTTTATTGGAATTTTGATCCGTTTCCATTTTAATGGAATTTTATCCCATTTTCTCCCTTTTTTATGGAATTTTATGGTTTTTATTCCTCATTTCAATCCACTTTTATCCAATTTTTTGGGATTTTCCTCCCTTTATTTTTGATTTTCACCCCTAAATCTYCAATAATTTCCCAATAAATCCCAAAACCCCTGGAAAAACGGGTGGAATTTTCCATTTTCCAGCATTTTTCTTAGGGAATTTCAATTTTTCCACCTTTCAGGGGATTTTTCCCAAATTATTTCCTTTTTTTCAGGGGTTTTCCCAGGTTTTATCCCATTTTATGGAATTTTGAGGTTATTTTTTCAGGATTTTGTGGGATTTTTTTCCCCATTTTTCCCCATTTTTCCCATTTTTTCCCATTTTTCCCATTTTTTTTCCTCCAGGCCATCGCCCACTACGAGCAGGCGGCCGATTACTACAAAGGGGAGGAATCCAACAGGTACTGACTCCCCAAAATATCCCAAAATATCCCCAAAATATCCCAAAAAATCCCAAAAATATCTGAGAAATAGCCCAAATCCCAAGGGATCCCAAAAATATCCCCAAATTCCCCCAAATGCTGAGGGAGCCTGAAAATGTCCTGATCTTGGGAGGATTTCTGGGATTTGGGGTGGGATTTTGGGGATATTTTGGGTGGGATTTAGGGGAGAATTTTAGGATATTTTGGGTGGAATTTTGGGATATTTTTAGGATATTTTGGGTGGGATTTCTGGGATTTTGGGACATTTCTGGGATTTTGGGTTATTTTGGGCTAATTTGGGTGGGATTTCTGGGATTTGGGGCTATTTTGGGTGGGATTTCTGGGATTTTGGGATAATTTGGGCGGGATTTTGGGACATTTCTGGGATTTTGGGATATTTTGGGTGGGATTTCTGGGATTTTGGGTGGGATTTGGGGATATTTTTAGGATATTTTTGGGTGGGATTTGGAGATCATTTTGGGTGGGGTTTTGGGATAATTTTGGGTTATTTTGGGTGGGATTTTGGGCTAATTTGGGCTAATTTAGGATCTGTCCCCAGCTCGGCTAACAAGTGCCTGCTGAAGGTGGCCACGTACGCGGCGCAGTTGGAGCAGTTCCCGCGCGCCATCGACATCTACGAGCAGGTGGGGCCTTCCTCATC
>NW_026630743.1:0-1309 GCF_030028575.1 Malurus melanocephalus
TCATAGGGTCTCTCCCCTGTGTGGATGCGCTGGTGGTGGATCAGATGGGAGCTGCAGCTGAAGCCCTTCCCACATTCCCCACACTCGTAGGGCCATTCCCCAGTGTGGATCAKCYGGTGRCRGATCAGGCGGGTGCTCGTGCTGAAGCTCTTCCCACACTCCAAGCACTTGTAGCGCTTCTCCCCAGCGTGAAGCTGCTCATGGACACCCAGCTCCAAGCCCCGGCTGAAGCTCTGGGTGCCTTCCTGGCACTGGGTTGGTCTTTCCCCCTCAGTGCACCCTGGCCTGGGTTTGGAGCCCCTCCTTGCGGAAGATCTCCGGGACTGTTCCTTCTCATTGAATTCCTGTGCCGTGGAGCCGCTCAAAACAGACTCTTCCATGAGGTTCTGTTCGGGGGATTTGTCCTCCTTGGTCTCCATCCTCAGCTCATTGCCTGGGGGTGGAAGGACAAGGAGAGGATGGGATTTGCTCCGTGCCAGAAGGAAGGGGAAGGAGAACCTTCGAATCCATCCTCGGGAGGACAGCGTCAGCACCGGGGTTATCCTGCAGCCAGGAGTGATGCTGGGCTGGGAGATGGAGGAGGAGAGAGGGAAAAGGAGTGGGAGATTTCCTCCTCACCTGCCTGGGGGTCCTGGGACCTCTTCCTTTTCCTTGCAGCCCCTTCCTTCATCCAGCCGGTGTTTGGGAATGGGAAATCCTGCTTTGGGGGAAACAAACAAGGAATTAGCGCATTGCATTGGGGGTTAATCCTGCCCAAGCCACCAGGTGTACGCAAGAACTACCAAAACACTAAGATGAAGCCCAAAAAACCCTTCACAAGGCTTTCCCTTTTCCTGGTCCCCACACTTTGAGCTCCAGGGAATCCCCCTCTACAGGGTGCTGGGGCTACTGCAAGCATTGCAGTTCCTCCACTCTACTTGCTCCCCAACCTCCACAGACTGCTGGGAGTCCTCAGAATTCCCAAAGTTGTCCCTCTCTGGTCTCTCAACTTTGGGGTCCCGTGGGTCCCACTTGGGGATCTCAGGGTTTTGGAGTACCCATTGGTCACTTCTCCACTCAGTGCTTCGGGGTGTCAGGGCCTAAGATGTCCTGCCTTTTCCCGTCTGTAAGACGTTGATGGTCCAGGGAATCCTGGCTGTCCCCTCTTTCTGGCTTTCCCACTTTGGGGTCCTTGGTGTCACAGAAGTCACTCTAGACCCCCTCGAGACTCCCCTCCTCCAGACTGCCAGGGGTCTCCTGGTTATTGGTTATTGCTGCTCTCCACACTCCTCACTCCAGGGGTCCCGAATTTCCCCCACCTCTGGCTTTC
>NW_026630744.1:0-1300 GCF_030028575.1 Malurus melanocephalus
CTCCTTTGATACGGGAGCCCGAGCTGGCGGCGCTCCCCGCTCTGGCAGCCCTTTGGAAACGTTTCCAGTGGGGCCTGGAAATGCAATCCATTATCTGATAGTTCGGAGCAGCTTTTTTAATTAAGGCTCTGGCCAAGGGCTGATTAAAGGGGTGTGARGGGAGGGGGTGTCCCGAGGGATTTGGCACCTCCCGGGCTCTGTCACCYGGGGCAGCTCCAGGGCTCACTTTTCCTCCTGTGCCACATTCAGAATGAAGCCTTTTCCCCCACTTCTATCCACTTTCCCCCCCTTTCTATTCCCTGGGTTTCCCCCTTTCCATCACTTTTCTATCCCCTTTTTATCCCACTCTCTCCCTCCCACTTTCTGTACCATTTTTCCACCTTTTTGCCCCTTTTCCCCACCTTCTTTCATTTCCCTTCCCTCTTTGTATCCCTTTTCCATTCCTTCTATCACCTTTATTTCCCTTTAAATTCTTTCCCCCTTCTATCCCCATTCTCCCTTTCTATCCTCTTTTTCCCCTTTCTATCCCTTTTCCCTCTTTCTGTCCTTTTCCTTTCCTCCCTTTTCCTCTCTTTATCCTTTTTACTCCCTTTCCATCACTTTCTTTTCCCTTTCCAACCCTTTTTGCTCCTTTCTATCCCATTTTTCCCCATTCTATCCCTCTTTTTCTTCTTTCCCCCTTTATACCTTCCCCCCCTTTCTTCCCTCCCTTTCTATCCCTCCTGTCCTTTCTATCCCTCCTGTCCTTTCTTTCCCCCTTTCTATCTCATTTCCCCGCTTTCTATCCCTCTTTATTCCTTTCCCATTTGTACCCCTTTTTTCCTCTTTCTTCTCCCTCCCTATCCTTTTTTTCACCCCATTCCATCCTTTTCCCCCCTTTCTCTTTTCCCCTTCTATCCTTCTTTCCCTTTTCCTCCCTGCCCCTTTTTTCACCTCATTCTATCCCTTTTCCCCCTTTCCTCTCTCTCTCGTCTCTCCTCTCTACCTTTCTCTCTCTCTTTCCCCTCCCTATCCCTTCTTCTCCCTTCTCTCCTTTTTCCCTTTCCTTTTCCCCTCTCTTTTTCCCCCTTTCCCATTTTCCTCTCTTCCTACCCCATTTTCCCTTTTTCTACCCTATCCCCCTTTCCCTTTCCCCCTTCTCTCCCCAGGTTTTTTTTCCTTTCCCTTTCCATCTCCTTTTCTCCTTTCCCCCTTTTCCCATTTTCCTCTCTCCCTACCCCTTTTCCCCGCTTTCTACCCTTTCCTCCTTTCCCTTTTCCCTTTCCTTCCTGTTTTTTTTTCCTTTCCCCTCTCTCCTTTT
>NW_026630745.1:0-1316 GCF_030028575.1 Malurus melanocephalus
GTTTTTTAATTGCAGAAGAAACAAAACTATCTAGGTTTTTCTAAATTGTAAAGCTACTTTGAAAAATACTCACTATGTAAAAGGGAAACAAAAGTTTGTGGACTCTACAAAAAATATTTCTACATSTTCCAAAATGAAAAATAATTGCTGGTCGCTACAGCACTAATGAGCACTGCACTCAGCTGATCCCTGTCCTCTGCTGGCTGTGCCCAGGCACCAGAGCTGAAGCTCAAGGGTGTTTCTGGGCTCAAGGCCTGCCCTCGCACCATTGGCCCTTCTTCAGTCCAGGCCGAGGAGCAGGGCCTTTGGACATTTCCTGGTTTTTGAGGAGCAGCAATGAGCTGATAATGAAGCTTTGGCACGGATAAAGAACATTTGAAGGGTGGACAGCGCTCACATATCCAGGTGTTTCCAACGGTGGTCTGCCGCTGGAGTTCTTGGTGTGCAGAGCGGCACCTGTAGAGAGAGGGGGAGGCTGAGGTCCCCAGCTGCACCTGGGACACAGGGATCCTCGTCCACAGCAGGGCCCAGAGCTGGCCAGGCTCCCCAGCACGGCTGCAGCTGCTGGMACAGCTTGGCCCAACTGGACAGCTGCCCCTCAAGGCCCCAGCGAGCAGGGGATGGCTGCCGGCAGGGTCCCTGGACAGGAGTGGCCCTGGAGTGCGTCTGCATTCCAAGGGCAATCTCGTGCCCTGCTCTTTCTCCTCCCACCTGACTTCTCCTCTGCCCTCTGCTCCTGGGGCTGCTCTGGTCCAGGCAGTCTCACTGACAGCCAGCACTGGCTCCTGCCCCAGCGGCTTCCCCAGGTCAAAGCCCAGCAATTGTGAGCAATGAAGACCTGCCCAGCAGCAGAGTCCTCATCTCAATTATATGGAGAACCACCGACTTGCCAAAACTCCACCGCATCCCTCTGGGAAAGTTTTCTCCCTGAATGTATCCATCAAATGAGGCTCTTTTAGGTGGAGCAAACAAAACAAAGAAAACACTGTATTTCCTTCACAGCATAGCAGATTCCGCAACACTACACCATGATGAAGTGTGTCCCACCAACCAAGATGACCATTAACTCAATCAAAGAGTGTGTCCACTGACAGTAACCATTGCAATGGCCTTCTGTGCAAGGGCAGCACGCGTTGTGGTGCCGGCTGCATCTGTGGGAGAAATGGGGACCGTGAGCCCGCGCTGTGCAGCGCTGCTGAGCCAGGACGTTCTCTGTTTGCCCCCGAGCTGGGGCCTGCAGGCATCTTGCCGCCCCTTGGCACAGGCTGTGCCACCCAGCAAAGCCCACAAGGGCAGGGAGGAGAGCCCGGGGACAG
>NW_026630746.1:0-1226 GCF_030028575.1 Malurus melanocephalus
GAAGAAAAATAAATTAACGGAAACGAAAAATGAAGGAAATTAGAGACAGAGGAAAAACACTGAAAAACGGAAAAAAATAAGGCGAAGAAGCAAAGAAAGAAGAAAGAAGAAAGAAATTAAAGAAAGAAAAAATAAATTGAGAGGAAGAAGGCAAGGAAGAAGACGGGAAAATTTGAAGGAAAAAGAAGGGAAAAGGAAAAATAAATGAAGGAAAGAAATAAAAAGACAAAAAGAACGGCGAGAATGGAAAAGAATGGAAACCAAAAGGGAAAGGCAAAGGAAAAACGCCAGAGCGAGGGAGCAAGGAAGAGGAGGGGGGAAAAAAGAAAACAAAGACAGAAGGAAAAAAAGCCAGGGAAGGGAGAAGAAAGGAAATGAAAACTGCAGCGAGTTTAAAAGGGGAGAAATGGGCAAGAAAGGCGAAGGCACGGAAGGAGAAGGAGGAGGAACCGGAGCTGGGGCCGATCGCGGCCGCGCTCCCTCCGGGCTCTGCCCAAGTTTGCGGGATTCCCTGGGCTCTTCGGGAGAATTTGGGATCCGCGGAGCGGTGCGGGGTTGTGCGGGGCTATGCGGAGCCCGCTCCCGCCGCAGCCCCCACGGATTTCGGGGCAGAGTCCAGCCCCAGAGCGGGGACGGGGCATCGGGAGCATCGGGCAGGCCCCACTCTCCGTGCCCGGGGAACCCTCCCACGGCCCCGCACGGCGGAGAAAACCCGGGATGTGGAGGGGCTGGAGATCCGCGGCCACACGCGTGTCCCTGCGTAGGGATCCACACTCCACACTCACACGCGTGGCCGGGGCCACCGCAGGCTACTCAGGGCACGCAGGAACGCGGGGAGTGTGGGAGTGCGGGTGCGCCACGTCCCACGCCCTATGGATGATCCTATAGATGATCCTATGGATGATCCTATGGATAATCCGGTTCGTACGGATGGTCCCTACAGGGAGCGGGAGCCCACGCACTGGCGCTGCTCTCCCGCGGCCCTGCAAACCCCCGTGGGTTCGCTCCTGGCCGCCCCCTGCTCCCCCAGCCCTGTCCCCGCCGAGCCAGGACCCCCATCTGGGGACCCCCACCCCGTCCCCTRCAGTGCCGGGGGTCCCGCTCCCCGCGGCCGCGCTCCGCTCCCTTTTTCGTTTGAAAGTCAAGGAATAAATAAATCCAAGGGGAAGGGGAGGAGGAAGAAAACACCCCGAGCCCCCCCAGCAACATTCCCCCACGGTAACAGA
>NW_026630747.1:0-1343 GCF_030028575.1 Malurus melanocephalus
TGTTTGTCGATGGCCAGGTTCTGCAGCGCCCCCTGCGCCTCGAAGGAGGCGAAGCGGCCGAACTCGGGCAGGCGCCAGCGCGTCCCCTCTTCACTGTCGCGATATAAACACCCCACTATCGCGATAGAAACCCCACTATCGCGACATAGCCCCTCCAAAATCGCGATACAATCCACAATATCACGATATGAACGCCCTATCGCGATATAAACCCTTCAATATCGCGATATAAACCCCTCACTATCCTGATAGAAACCACGGTATCTCCTCCACTATCGCGATATAAACCCTGATATCGCAACATAAACCCTCAAATATCGCGACATAAACCTCAATATCGCGACATAAACCATGATATCGCGATAGAAACACCTCACTATCGCGATATAAACCCCGATATCGCGATATAAACCCCTCACTATCGCGATATAAACCCGATATCGCAATATAAAACCTTCACTATAGCGATATAAACCCTTCGATATCGCGATATAAACCCCCACTATCGCGATACAAACACCTCACTATCGTGACATAAACCCTCAAATATCGCGATAGGAACCACGATATCGCGATATAAACACTTCACTATCGCGATACAAACCCGATATCGCGATAGAAACCTCACGATATTGCTATATAAACCCTTCACTATCGCGATATAAACCATGATATCATGTTAGAAACCCTCCAATATTGCGATATAAACCACAATATCGCGATATAAACACTTCACTATCGCGACAAAAACCCCCAAATATCGCGATATAAACCCCACTCTTGCAATTTAAACCCCTCGATATCGCGACATAAACCCTTCACTATCGCGATATAAACCCTGATATCGCAATACATCCTCCAATATCGCGATATAAATCCCTCGCTATCGCGATATAAACCCCTCACTATTGCAACATAAACCATGATATCGCAATATAAACCCCCACTATCACGATATAAACGATGATATCGCGATATAAACCATCCACTATCGCGATATGAACCCTGATATCGCGACATAAACCCTCAAATATCGCGATATAAACCACGATATCGCGACATAAACACCTCACTATCGCGATATAAACCGTGATATCGTGATACAAAACCCTCACTATCACGATATAAACCGTTCACTATCGCGACATAAATCCCTCACTATCGCGATATAAACCATGATATCGCGATAGAAACATCACTCTATCGCGATATAAGCAACGATATCGCGACATAAACCCCTCACTATCGCGACATTACCGATGGGGGTGCGGGAGTTGTTGTTGGCGGCCATGGAGCTGTCGAGGTTCTGTTTGTCGATGGCCAGGTTCTGCAGCGCCCCCTGC
>NW_026630748.1:0-1282 GCF_030028575.1 Malurus melanocephalus
GGGGGACACGTGGCCGTGATCGCCCTGGGGGGACCCCCCGAGGCTTTGGACGCGCGCCCGGGGGCGCTGAGGCTGCAGCTGCGCCGGAGGAGGGGATTCGTGCGCATCGCCCTCAAATTCGGGTGAATTTCGGGAAATTTGGGAAAATTCGGGAAAATTTGGGGTTCCCGAGGGGAGATTTGGGGTGGATTTGGGGTCCCCAAAAGGATTTACCCTGAAATTCGGGTGAATTTGGGGGGAAATTTGGAAAATTTGGGGTGGATTTGGGGTCCTGGGAGGGGCTTTGTGTCCATTGCGCTCAAATTCGGGTGAATTTTGGGGGAATTTGGGAAAATTTGGGATTCCCGAGGGGGGATTTGGGGTCCCCAAAGGGATTCGTGCACATCGCCCTCAAATTCGGGTGAATTTCGAGAAATTGGGGAAATTTGGGGTGGATTTGGGGTCCTGGGAGGGGATTCGTGCGCATCGCCCTCAAATTCGGGTGATTTGGGGGAAATTTGGGGAAATTTGGGATATTTGGTGGAGATTTGGGGTCCTGGGAGGGGATTCGTGCGCATCGCCCTCAAATTCGGGTCAAATTCGGGTGAATTTTGGGAAAATTTGGGGTATTTGGGGTGGAATTGAGGTCCTGGGAGGGGATTCGTGCGCATCACCCTCAAATTCGGGTGAATTTCCGGAAATTTGGGAAAATTCGGGATATTTGGGGTGGATTTGGGGTCCCCGATAACCTTAGTGTGCATCGTGCTCAAATTCGGGTGAATTTTGGGGAAAATTTGGGGAAATTTGGGAGATTTGGGGTGGATTTGGGGTGGATTTGGGGTCCCCAAAAGGATTTACCCTGAAATTCGGGTGAATGTTGGGGGAAATTTGGGGAAATTCGGGATATTTGGGGTACTGACAGGGGATTCGTGCGCATCGCCCTCAAATTCGGGTGATTTGGGGGAAATTTGGGGAAATTTGAGAAAATTTGGGGTGGATTTGGGTCCCTCGAGGGGCTTTGTGTCCATCGCGCTCAAATTCGGGTGAATTTTGGGGGAAATTTGGGTGAATTTGGGGGAAATTTGGGAAAATTTGGGAAAATTTGGGGTGGATTTGGGGTTCTGGGAGGGGCTTCGTGCGCATCGCGCTCAAATTCGGGTGAATTTCGGGGGAATTTGGGGAAATTTGGGGAAAATTTGGGTGAATTTTGGGGAAATTTGGGTGAATTTGGGGGAAATTTGGGAAAATTTGGGGAAATTTGGGAAAATTTGGGAAAATTTGGGAAAATTTGGGGAAATTTGGG
>NW_026630749.1:0-1263 GCF_030028575.1 Malurus melanocephalus
TTTTGGGATTTTTTGGGATTTGGGGATTTTGGGGACATTTTGGGGACATTTTTGGGGCCACTCACCAGGTTGAGGACCTTGCCCAGGAGAGGTTTTAGTGTGGATTTTATGGGATTTTCCCATTTTTGTGGGCATTTTTTGGGTATTTTTTGCGGGATTTTTTGCGGGATTTTGGGATTTTTTGAGATTTGAGGGGTTTTAGGATATTTTTGGGGACATTTTGGGGCCACTCACCAGGATGAGGACCTTGCCCAGGCACACGAAGGGGTTTGGGGTGGATTTTTATGGGATTTTTCCATTTTTGTGGGGATTTTTATGGGATTTTTGTCGCATTTTCTCTTTTTTTGTGATTTTTCTGGGATTTTTTTCTGGGAGTTTTGGGATTTTTGAGATTTGGGATTTGGGGACATTTGGGGTTGTTTTTGTGGGATTTCTAAGGGGTTTTTAAAGGGGGTTTTATGGGATTTTTATGGGATTTTTCCATTTTAAGGGCATTTTTTACTGGATTTTTTCAGGGATTTTGGGATTTTTGAGATTTGAGGATTTTGGGGACATTTTTGGGGATTTTGGGGACATTTTGGGGCCACTCACCAGGATCAGGACCTTGCCCAGGCACACGAAGGGGTTTGGGGTGGATTTTATGGGATTTTTATGGGTTTTTCCATTTTTGTGGGATTTTTTGGGGATTTTTTCCAGGGTTTTCAGGATTTTTGAGATTTGCGATTTGGGGACATTTGGGGTGGATTTTATGGAATTTTAATGGGATTTTTTATGGGGTTTTTATTGGATTTTTATGGGATTTTCTCTTTTGTGGAGATTTTTTTCGGGTATTTTTTGCGGGATTTTTTTGGGTTTTGGGATTTTTGCGATTTTTGGATTTTGGGGACATTTGGGGACATTTGGGGGTCGATTTTCTGTTATTTTTGTAGGGTTTTTATGGGATTTTTATGGGTTATTGATGGGATTTTTATGGGATTTTCTCCTTTTTGGGTATTTTTTGGGTATTTTTTGTGGGATTTTTTTTTGGGTTTTTGGGATTTTTGAGATTTGAGGATTTTGGGGACATTTTTTGGGACATTTTGGGGCCACTCACCAGGATGAGACCTTGCCCAGGAGAGGTTTTGGTGTGGGTTTTTATGGGATTTTTCCATTTTAAGGGCATTTTTTACCGTATTTTTTTTGGGTTTTCGGGATTTTTGAGATTTGAGGATTTTGGGGACATTTTTGGGGATTTTGGGGACATTTTGGGGCCACTCACCAGGA
>NW_026630750.1:0-1279 GCF_030028575.1 Malurus melanocephalus
ATTTTTTAATTTTTTTTTTTTTTTTTTCAAATCTGGGTTTTGAAAGACCCCCTCAAACCCCCCACATGCTGAATTTGGTCAAAAACTTGTCAAGTATCAGAAATACACCCCTACCCCATGAACAATGTAATATTACATTGATAGGTGTGTTGGGGTGGCTCTGGCTGGATGCCAGGAACTCACCAAAGCTGAGTTGTCACTCTCCTCCTCAGCTGAACAGGGAAGAGAAAATGTAACAAAAASCTCATGGGTTGAGACAAGGACAGGGGAATCACTCAGCAGTTACTGTCACGTGCAAAACAGCCTCAGCTTGGGGAAATTTGTTACATTTATTACCAGACTAGAAAAGCAAGATGTAAAAGCTAAATCTTAAACAGGCACCCTTMCGCTCTCAACCTCCTCTGTGCCCCSTCCATTATTCTTCCCAGGCTTGACTTCACACCCTGACTATTTACCACCTTCCCAGCAGCAGTGCAGGAGGATGTGGAATGAGGGTTTTGGTCAGCTCATCACTTGCTGTCTGCCAAACCTTCCTCCTCAGGAGGAGGACTCCTCCCACTCTTCCCCTGCTTTGGTGTGGTGTTCATCCCATGGGAGAGTCCTTCATGAACTTTTCCAGCAAGTCCTTCCCATAGGCTGAAGTTCTTCATGAGCTGCTCCAGCATGGGTCCCTTCCCCGAGGTGCACTCCTTCAGGTGCAGACTGTTCCAGGGTGGGTTCCCACAGAGGGACACTATTCCAGTGTGAGCTCCTCTCTCCACAGGGCCACAGGTCCTGGCAGAAGCCWGCTCCAGCACAAGCTTCCCATGGAGTCACAGCATCCTTTGAGCATCCATCTGCTCTGGCATGGGCTCTCCATGGGCTACAGGTGGATCTCTGCTCTGCCATGGGCTGCAGGGGGCATCCTGTCTCACCATGATCTGTACCAGGGGCTGCAGGGGAATCCCTATACCTCCTCCCCCTCTTTTTTCACTGACCTTGGTGGCTGCAGAACTCTTAGTCTCACATATTCTCACTCCTCTCTGTGACTGCTGTTGCTGTTGTTCAGGGTCTTTTTCTCCCTTCTTAAATCTGTTATCCCTGAGGTGCTGCCACCACTGCTGATGGTGYTCAGTCTTGGTCAGCAGCAGCAGCTCCATCTCGGAGCTGTCTGGCATCGGCTCTGCCAGACACAGGGGAAGCTTCTCGCAGCTTCTCACAGAAGACAAATCTGTATTCCTGGCCACTAACAAAACCCAACACAAGAAAAAAAAAAAAAAACAACCTTTCTCAGTTATGG
>NW_026630751.1:0-1283 GCF_030028575.1 Malurus melanocephalus
GCTCAGCCACAGAAATCAGCATTTCCCAAGGAATCTGGAGAGCAGCAGAAATCCGGAGATAGAACCTCAGCCCAGGACACAGGACCCACATCCCTGTGCCAAGGCCCTGATGAGGCTGCAGCCCTGCTGGGCCCCCTCTGATGGGGACAGCAGCAGCCCACGTGTCCACACCTGTGCCACACGTCTGCTCTCATGGTGGCAGTGGAGGAAGAGTGGGACCAGGCTGTGGCGCAGTTATGCCTTGACATCATCTCCAGGTGCGGTCACCGTCTTTAATGCACTGCAGGCACTTCAGAACCTGAAAGGCACAGAGCACTGACGGGGGACCCAGCCAGCAGGAGCCCAGAATTGCACAGGGCTTGGCCCAGGCAGCAGCACAGGGCACGGGCAGCGTCCCAGGCAGCTGCGGCTACGAGAGGACAGAGAGCTGGGAGGCCACTGAGAGAGGCAGCACTGGCCTTCAGGCTCACCTCCACAAGCAACGCCAGGGAGGGCAGATCCCAGCATGGCTTCCCTGTGCTTAGCAGCTGCAGTAGGTAGAATGCAATGTGGGAACACGTGTGGATCAAATCACGGCGCAGCTCCCTGGCAGTGGGGAAAAAGGCACGAAGATCCTGAGGAGGGGAGACAAACCTCTCCTGGGACTGACTCACAGAGGTCTGGTCTTTGCCACCATCCCTGCAGGTGGTGTGTGTTCTTTGGGAAGCGGCTCCTTGTGAGCACCCTCCTCTCCAAGCTTCTTACAGTCTGCTCGGCCATCCTCGGTGATGAGGCCCTCTCACTCATGACCACGGGGACTGTGTGAGACCACGGGCACAGGGCACAAATGCCGGGGGCAGCGGGGAGAAGGGGATCTCACCTGGCCAGCAGACCCACGGCATAGTGCTGGATAGCAGCACAAAGCAGTGTGTCCCAGCAATGCTGGTGCTCCAGGGCCAACACCCCTTTGTCACATCACAGTCTGCAGAGGAGAGCCTTCATGACCTGCGCTGCAAATCTGTGTGCAGAGCAAAGTCCAGGTCATACTGGGAGCACAGGCACTGACTACAAGGGCATGGGAGGGACCGGAGATCTGGAAACTTTTGGCATGGTGGGAAGATGGTGTTCCTCCTGACATGCTCTCCAGAAGTTATCAACTTCCTCTGGCATCTGCTCTGTTGTCATGACAACATGGAAGAGCAGAGCCACAAACAGGAGGGCAGAATGAAGCATCATCACCCCCTGGCACTCGGGCACCTGGGCAATCACCCACAGCACCAGAGTTGCCTGCAAAAGAAGCAGCC
>NW_026630752.1:0-1227 GCF_030028575.1 Malurus melanocephalus
AGGATTCCAGGCCTTTCCCAGGGCAGCACCTGRGGCCATTCCCAGCACATTCCCGGGATTTTTGGGGCATTTCCTGTTTCCTGTGGATTCCAGGATTTGCAATCCACACCTTCCCCTCTCGATTTTCAATGGAATTTTGGGATTTATCCCTATTTTATTTTTAATTTTTTTTTTTTACATTTCCTGACTTTTTTCACAACAAAACCTGGAATTATTCACCCAAAAAAAAAAAAGCCATTTTTTTTTTAATGGATCTCTCAGTTTTCCAGGAACACACACAGCCTTTTCCAAACAAATTCCAGGATCCCCCACCCTCATTCCGGGTGTTTTCCACCCAAAATTYACCCACAGAAGGGGCACAAATTCCTGGGATAACCCCAAACCATTCCCCGCTCCCGGGACAGCTCCAAATCTGCCTTTTCCTCCACAAAATTCCCACAAATCCTTGTCCAGACCCCAAAATCCTTTTCCACAGCTCCCAAACTTTTTCCAGCTCTCATTCCCAGCGTTTTGGCTCCCAAAATTCCCCCAAAACCGCTGCCCCCAAAAAGATCTCCTACTCCACTATCTGCTAATCCCACTATCACCCCCCAAATCCCACTTTCCCCCCAAAAAATCCCACTTTCTCTCTCTCCAAAATCCCACTTCCTCTCCCCCAAAATCCCACTTTTTCCCCCCAAAATCCCACTTTCTCTCCCTCCAAAATCCCACTTTTTCTTTCTCCAAAATCCCACTTTTTCTTCCTCCAAAATCCCACTTTCCCCCCCAAAATCCCATTCATTCTCTCTCCAAAATCTCACTTTTTTCTTATCAAAATCTGACTTTTTGTCTCTCCACAATCCCACTCTTTCCCCCGAAAATCCCACCTTTCCTCCCAAAATCCCAATTTTCCCCCCTCAAAGCCATTCCCAACCTGCACCTTCCCATTTTTGCAGCTTCCCAGCACATCCCCGTTTCCAGCCCCAACTTCCCGACCCCAAATCCTCCTGAAATCCCCGAAATCCCCCAAATTCCCGGGATCAGCCGCCCCCCGCCGTTCCCGGTTCCCTTTTCCCGCTCATTCTCCCCGCCAAAAGTTGACATTTGTCCCTCCCCGTTCCCAGCTGGAGCCGAGATCCCGATCCTGCTCCTTCCCACTTTTCCTGGAGCTCCTCCTCTCCCCAGCCCAGGGGCTTTTTAAAGCCCTGCACCCCTCAAATCCCACTTTTTTCTGCCCCAAAATCCCAC